>NW_026974158.1:300000-471000 GCF_037042905.1 Lytechinus pictus
TACACAGGCAACCTCACAAACACTGAGGTAATAAGCAAAAAAGTAACTTACTTCTTTGGTACTGCTACATGGTAAACAATGATCTACTGATGAGAAATGGAAAATAAACAAAATCTCCAATCTAATAATGGCATAATTTTTTTCGGTTACTAAAGTACTGGACACACAACTCCCTGTTTTGGCCAATAAAACAGCACCACAATAACACAACAGACGATACACAAGGACACGTGGTTTTTTCATTAAATCTCGTATAGCAGATTGCTGAGAAGGCTTACATAATCTTCCCAAATGATGCGGAATTATTGCTACAGCCGATCTCATTGTTTACAGTAGAAACCATGTACAGATTATCTATGGGCCTACATGAGTGATTTGGAAGTTGCAAAAACTAGTATGACATAATGAATAGTAGGGACATGGATCGAGTAAACACAGTATAGCTCCATGGTAGGGACTAACTTTTTATACATGCATGTAAGTGGGAGTTATACCAGCTTATGTGATTTGGATATTCTCAGCTGGCTGTGATATATTGGATTATTTAATATAAGTAAAATTAAAATATGAAAGAAAGAAAACAATAATCAAAACATAGGAATACTAGGCTAAATTCGAATAATCTTCCAACCATCATAACAATCACATGTTTGTCATGGTCATAACAAGACATCATAGATTAGAAGCAAAACAAGAGTTATTGTTATTAAACGAATATTTTCTTGCAACTATACCACCCTGCCTTCTTTCGATGTCATCCTTTTCATTTCATCCCCCAACTTTCGAAGATAATCGTCCATGCAACCGTGCCCTATGGATGCAGTGCACCCGAACACTTGACAGTGATGGGGCCTAGCTTTCATCACCTTTCATACACATTTATTATACACGCGGGCTATTTTAGAAATTGTGTAAAAACAACAAAAAAACGCCTACATGTAGATTCATAGTTTATTTTCATTTGTACAATAAAAACAACAAAGCGTCAGCTACATCACAATTCGTGATGCAACCGATAACCATTTTAAGTATGTATGCATACGTACAGTGATTTACATTAAACGACTACAAACGTCTATTCAGAGCGAGTGCCAATCAAACGAGTGCGACCTTTGAAGACCGCTCAACGAAGTGCGATAGCGAATTTCAATTCTTTCCGTGAATAGCAGGAAAGCGTTAGTGCGCCAGACTGCTAAACGTGACACTCCATTCATGTTTTGTTAATCATAAAAAGATGTACTCTCTAAATTCGAGCGATTATAATTGTAATCAAATAGATTAATTTTTTAATCCAGCTCAGATTGTCATGAGGGACAAATCCCTTCAGATTAAAAAGTAAACTTTTCTTGGATTACTCATTTTTAATCTCCAGGAAGATTACATCAATCATAATCAAATTAGATTAAAAACTAATCAGTTATGAATTAACTATAAATCCCTTTCTAGATTAACACTTTCACAATCTAAAAAACAGTACACAATATGAAATTAAGAAATGGGTGCTTTTACAGCTTTATTTTCATAAGATTTCATCAGTTAACATTCAAAATTCAATGCTTTCAAAGAATTATTTACATTGCAACAATACACATCAGAGTGTAATGTGATTATGAAGACCATTGTACAATCAATATAATGAAAGTAGAAACATTAAATATTCTGTACAATTATAAGGTGAACTAGAAATATCACCGAAGGTGATTAATACCCCCGCCCCATCAATAACATGTTGTTACCATGACAACACGATTTTCGACACGTGAAAAATGTGTCTTGCACATCCTCACACCAAGACAAATGTTTGTGCCAAATTGGTTGAAAACTGAGGAAGTAGTTCGATCCGCAAGATTTTTACCAAATTTTCTGACATTATATGTGCCGTTACCAAGGCAACAGTTTCCGAAACATGTGAAAAATGTGTCTTGCACATCCTCACACCAAGACCAATGTATGTGCCAAATTTCACGAGTATTTGTTCAAAACTAAGGAAGAAGTTCGATCCTATATGATAAGGAAGGGATAAGTGACCAGGCAATGTATAATATTCAAAGAGTTTACAATGCAAGTTGTGTTTCAGCGCTAATCAGTGTCACAGTAAATAACTTCATGGCATAATTAATTATAGTCATGTGTACTCAAATTCATAAATTGCAGAAATAAAGAAATGAGAGCAAGTTAAACAAAAACTTTCAGATTGTTGTAACAGAATAACAGACCAACAGAGACCGTGATTTAGTCACTGCTGAACTTTGTTCAGGTGAGACAAAAAGAGCAAAATAAATATGAAAATGAAAGTTTAACCTTAATCAGACTGGAGTATTTTGGAGGATGGAAAGACTGGGGGGGGGGGGGGGGTTAAATGCCCTAAAGGCCACCCCCCCCCCATCTCGGCTTTGTTGATCGCGCAATCGAAAAACGAAAATAGTCATGCACGTCACCCATGACTTAATCTACAAAACTGTATACTATTTGATTGTTCCAAAATTATTCAAATTAATTTGTTATTAATTATCCTAAATTATGCATGAAATTAGAAGTTGACTGTTTTAAATGATAAGGCCCTTGTACCGCTAATCTTTTTAGAGACTCCCTGTGAGATTCTGACCAAATGCACATCAAAAAATAATCAGTATCAAAGTGTTTTAAGTATTTAATTGTTTTTGAAATTTCATATGTATTTCTTTGTTTTCGACTTTTTTGGATGGAAATCGTCGACAATAATTTTATGATCTTAAACAACATGAAATTAATTGATTTTAATCAGTAAAAGTAAAGAGAACGGTATGAATTTTGGCTACAAACAGAATTGGCATTTTGAGCAATTTTGGGACTGACATGCACTTACATAATTATATAATTATGCATAATTTCGGACTGCATACCCAGGCGTCCCAAATTTGGTCTCAAAAGTTGCATGAGATTTATCGACAGATTTATGGCTAAAAATTTTTTTTCAAGGGGGGGTCTTTCACCCTCCCTCTCCCCAGTCTATTAAGGGTTAAATTTGTCTCTATGTCTTAATGCAAGACCCTGTAAATTCTGCTTGATTCTTTAGCTTATGACTCACGAATAATAAATCACTCTCAGCAATGTAATATCAAACTAGATATCACCTTGTTTTCTAGTTACTTTTGTGAAAAATGTGTCTGCACATCCTCACAACAGACCAATGTATGTGCCAAATTTCATGAATATTGGTTGAAAACTGAAGAAGTAGTTCGATCCGCAAGATTGTAGTGGCTTGCGTCTTTGTCCAAGGGCTAGAATATAGGGCTGCCGACATTCAGCAGACTTCCCAGCTGCTGCCGCTTGAACATCTGTCCCAATCTGGCAAAGAAGCAGAAAGAAGTGATAGTTGAGCATTGACATGAGCTACACATTTTAAAAGCATAGGCCCCAACAATATCATATTCAAACAAATGTAGAACCTAATTACTCTCGTATGCAAACAGGGAGGAAAAAATTACATGATGTAAACCTGTAGTATATTTGAAACAACCCCATGAATGAAGCATTGGGAGGCTGCCATGATCCATAAACAGCCAACAATATTTATAAGCCAACAATGAGGTTTTGCCAGTGAAGGAGAGATTAATGACTGCATGTATACATGCCTGCACAGCTGGAATTTGCATTACATAAGATATTGGAATGCATCTTCAGGATGACATACACCACTGCATTATATTTCTACGGCCTCTTTCAAGTTCTGGCTCTGCAATTTGTAATCATATTATACTTTTTCTTTGTTCATATTTTTGCATTTGTTATTATACATGAAATTGATATTGTTGTTGGATAAATAAATACTACAATTAATTTCTTTTTAATGATCATTCACAATTCTTAATACATAGGATACACAGAAAAATCGAAAAAGTTTTCATAGTGAAAAGTCAAGGGGAGAGGCATTAACCAATGTAGAGGAAGATTCATAAAAAGGTGGCACAAAGCCCTTAAACAAAAGAAAAAAACTAACATAGACTAATTGGGCCGGATGGAGAAAAACCTAATGAAGAGGGACAGACAGAACAAAAAAGAGAGGGAATATATTTGTGAAAATAGGAAGAAACACACACCAAAAGAGAAGCATTGTGGGACAGGAATTTAAGGATAAATTGATGTCTGGTAGGGAACCCAAAATTTGCATATTCACTAATTGACTACTTACAGGTCTGTACTGGATGAAGTGCTCCAAACTCGATGCTCTTGAACTCGAGGTGGGGTTCTTGGTCTTTGTCAGTGGCTTATGTAACATCAGCAACATTGCAGTTAAACCACACAGGTCTCCTGTAAAAGATAAATATTATATTATAATTTAATATGTTTAATTAACTTTGGCACACTCCCTTATTGTCATGTAATGATAGTAGGTAAGATTATATCTTATCTGCTCACTTTGATGCAATGATGTACATACATGTACATTGCATCATCTCCTCATTGTAATGCAATGCATATATTGTACCATCCATTCATCACAATTTCATGCGTGATAGAGAGAGAGAGAGAGAGATTACAAGGTCTCTGCCAAACTTTGTTCAGGCAAGACAAAAAAGTGTGGAGACAACTGTTGTTTGGATCATTAGATCTCTGAACATCTTTTTAATAATCATGGAGAGTGCCACTTAAGTATTTGAAAACGGATAACTTTTAATATGTTTTGTCTGCTGTCACCTAGATAAAGCAGCAAACTAATTTTCTTTGCACAACCAAACTGACAACAAATATAAATCAGAAATAAAGGGGGAATCTAGGCTGAAAATCTGATAATTTGGAAAGTAGAGTAAAATTTAACAAGCACAACACATCATATGTGTATAAAAAATATATCCCTTAAGTGGACATAACTCAGTAACAACAATGATCATAAACATTCCATCAGGAGTCAGTCATCCTAGTTTATTGTGTCTGGAACAGCAAATTTGAATAAATATTTCACATACTAAAATACAAAATAAAAAGTTGAGGTGTGATATCATCAGCTTGCTCATTGAATATGCATAAAACCATTTTATTGAATAAAAAAAATGCCCCCCCCCAAAAAAAAAAAGGAACTTCGTTACTTTTTCATCCGATTTTGATGACATCTTTAGTGTTGCGCTTGTTACATTTACTCTATAAGACTTGAAGGTATATCTTTGATGTACTAGACTCTCTTATATAACAATATATGCCAAGGCGCTACCTTTGATCTCCTCTATGCTCTATGCACCTTTTATATCCCCTTCAGTTCCCATTGTTCTTATATTCATGGAAGTAATCCCTTTGATGTTTTCCCCTCTTTCCTATGCACGAACCTACTTACTTCCACTGCCACATCCTCCTTCTTTCACCTCAACTCTATTCTTACTATCGTTTTCAATTTTTTTTTTTTCAGCCTAAACCTAGCATCATACATGTACATAAGTTGTTGTATCTTCCTCTTATCTTCATTTGTTCTCCTGACGACGAGCTGCGCAGTTCAGCTCGGAATGTGGCGTTTCCAACTCTTACATTGTTGTACCGCAAATACCTTCTGAATGGATTTATATTTTACTCTACTTTTTCAAATCATTTGAATTTCAGCCTGGAGTCCTTAAAAATAAAAACTTTACTCACTGTTGTCATTTTCCTCAAAACTGTTGAATTGATTCTTTTACCGCTGGATACCCGCTCAAACCTAATTTTATGATACAGTCTCGGTAGAACGACTCCAACTTTGAAATAAAATTGTCAGAAAGGTGCCCATGTTCTGTTTCAAAGTCCATGTTGATCTGTAAAACCAAACAGGAATAAGTATATTTTTGTAAACCTAACTTTCATGCTTGTAATAGTAGAACATTGGGTCCATGATTCAATGCGTACATTTTGCCTAGTTCATGAAACATGGACATAACCCACATAAGGATAATTAAAGGAGAAAGAAACCCTAGAAACCTGTTGAATTCATATCAAAGTGAAAAATCAAAGAAACGTATAGTTGAAAGTTTGAGCCAAATTGAATGAATAATTAGAAAGTTATGAGTATCTGAATATTGAGATCACTAATGCCATGTAAATCCTCCCATTGGCAATGCGACCGAGATCTGTGATGTCACAGACTTAGAACTCCCCCACTACTTTAATACTTATTTCACTTAAATTCTCTCTTTTATAGAGTCTATTGCAAGATGAGGTGTTCTTTTATGAGAGGACAAGTACAGAGGTTTCACAGCATTATATCATGGATGATTTGTTTGTCATATCATAAGAATGAGCAAAATGAGATATTTTGGCGTATATTTTCAGTGTCCAAAGGGGAGAGTTGTACGTCTGTGACATCACAGATATTGGTCGCATTGCCAATGGCAATGTCTCCATGGCATTAGTGATCTTGACATTCAAATGCTCATAACTTTTTTATTATTTGCCAAATCTTACTCAAATTTTCGTTGATTTCATTCTTTGATTTTTCTACTTTCACACAAGCTAACTTGCTACAAGGGTTTAATTCTCCTTTAACATGCATGATTTGAGAATCTTTGGATCTACCCTAAATATGATTGGAATAAAACCCGTATTTACACCTGGAGAAAATGGGAAAAACTGTAACATTAACGGGAAAGCCTAGTACAATTTCCTCTCTTGGTTAGAAAAGTGCATGCATTTTGTCATTTACATTAAAATTACAACATATATTCTTTATCTTTAACGCTATCTAGTAAATATTACCCTGCTCCACATGAATAACTTTAAGTCCCTACGCCTATGGATGATCCTCATCACGTTTGGTTTTGAAGATGATAACAATCTGATTTACCCGACCCCCCTATTACACCCACAAATGTAATAATCGTCCACAAATGTAATAACGCCCACAAATGTAATAACACTTTACCTACAAATGTAATAACGCCCACAAATGTAATAACACTTTACCCACAAATGTAATAATTTCACCCACAAATGTAATTATGCACTTTACCCACAAATGTAATAATTTTTGATCGCCCACAAATGTAATAATGACTTTACCCACAAATGTAATAAATTTGAAGAGATTTTTGGCGAATCTGTTCTAAACTAAAATCCTATAGTAATGCGTTCATATAGCACAAAAGTGCACAGTCTTTTTTCCAGACCCGGTTAATAAAACATTAAAGTACAATTCCAAAGTCTTTTTCCAGACCCGGTTGTTTCAAAATTATAATATAAGTCCAGTCTTCTTTCCAGACCCGGTTAATTCAAAAATTAGAATGCAAGTCCAAAGTCTTTTTTCCAGACCCGGTTGTTTCAAAAATTATAATATACGTCCAAAGTCTTTTTTTTTTTACCCGGTTGTTTCCAAAATTACAATAAAAGTCCAAAGTCTTTTTTCCAGACCCGGTTATTTAAAAAATTGTAATATACGTCCAAAGTCTTTTTTCCAGACCCGGTTAATTCAAAAATTATAATATACGTCCAAAGTCTTTTTTCCAGACCCGGTTAATTCAAAAATAATCATGCAAGTCCAAATCTTTTTTCCAGACCCGGTTGTTTAAAAAATAATGATATATGTCCAAAGCCTTTTTTCCAGACCCGGTTAATTCAAAAATTATAATATACTACCAAAGTCTTTTTCCAGACCTGGTATTTTCAAAATTATCATAAGTCCAAACTAAGATACGATAATGATATTCCAGTGGAATAAAAATGAGAATCGAGCTTAGTCTTTTCTCCAGACCCAGTGAATTAAAACTGGTGGAAAAGTAACAAAGACCCCAACTCTCTTGTAAATGTTAAATAACATGGAAATATAGCGTAGTCTTCCATCCAGACCCAGATCTTTCAAATAACAAGTGAATAATAATAATAATAATAATAAATTAGTAATAATAAAAAAAAAGCAAACAAAGACCCACGGTCCTATTTATGTTGAATAACATGATAAAATATAACGTAGTTTTTCCTCCAGGCCCAGATCTTTCAAATAACAAATGAATAATAATAATAAATTAGTAATAATAAAAAAGCAAACAAAGACCCACGATACTATTTATGTTGAATAACATGGAAATATAGCGTAGTCTTTCCTCCAGACCCAGATCTTTCAAATAAGAAATGATGAATAATAATAATAAATTAGTAATAATAAAAAAAAAAAACAAAGACCCATGATCCTCTTTATGTTGAAAAACGTGGAATATAGCGTAGTCTTTCCTCCAGACCCAGTTATAAAAGTCATTTAAAACACAACAACAACAACAAAACAAAGACCCTGCAATCTTATCAACATTGAATAACATGGAAGTATGGTGTAGTCTTTCATTCAGACCCAATTATTTCAAAATAACCAAAATCATTAATAAAGAATAACAGAATCTTGAAAAAAATTGTGTCTGGAGGAAAGTCGATCTTCGACAATTGGTCTTCATGTTATTCCACAGTAATTAGATTATTGGGTATTCGTTTTAGAATATTTGTAAAAACAATTTTATTTTGTTTCAAATAATAACCAAGTCTGGAGAAAGGATGTTTGCTTTACCCATGCATTATTACAATGTTTTGTAGGGGTCGTAGTATTTTAAAAAAAAAACTGGGTGTGGGGTAAAGACTAAGCTCGATTCTCTTTCTTTTTCCATTGGAATATCATTATCGTATCTTAGTTTGGACTTTTTGAAATAACCGGGTCTGGAAAAAAATCTTTGGACTTATATCAAACTTTTTGAAACAACCGGGTTTGAAAAAAGACTTTGGACTTATATTATAATATTTGAAACAACCGGGTCTGGAAAAAAGACTTTGGACTAATATTATAATTTTTTAAACAACCGGGTCTGAAAAAAAGACTTTGGACACAATTTATAATTTTTTAACCAACCGGGTCTGTGAAAAAAGACATTGGACTTATATTGTAATTGCTTAATTATCCGGGTCTGGAAAAAAGACTTTGCACTTTTGTGCAATATGAACGCATTGCTATAGGGTTTAGTTTTTAGTTTTAAGTAATCGGGTCTAGAGAAAAGACTATGCTTGATTCTCAATTTACTCTTAGCGCATATATTCATAATATACGCCGAATAAGTTGAAACAACAACAAAGACATTAATTCCACCAGTTTTAATTACCTGGGTCTGGAGAAAAGACTAAGCTCGATTGTCATTTTTTTTCAGGAATACCATTAAAGGTATTGTTTCACTTTGTGAGCAATTAAAAAAAATATCATATTGCTTTTTGAAAATGGTATGAACATTTGACTAACAGCTCAAAAATACCCATGTGAAAGTTTGGAATCATAACATGTTCGGGAAGTGTTTTTAAAAACTAAAAATCTGAGGCAATGTTTGAAGAGAAAAATGCACTTCTCGACGGTTGATTCATGATTCTGTTTCCAATTTAAATCGATATTATATAGCGCCACCTTGTGATGTATGCAAGAAAGTAGGCGGAGCTTACCACGGGGAATTTCGCTTCTTGCGTGATCTGTGGGCGAAGTTAGTTTGTTTTGGGTTTTTTCTGTGTCTCCGCTCGGTGTGTGCGATAAGCGATGGATGCATGTGCGTTGCTTATTGCCTGTGTGAAAGGGTGTAGCTGTGTGTGTCGCTTGTGCATAACATTGGGGGAATATCATAAGTCCATGATCATACTGTCAAACTGTGTCGAACTCGTGAATGTCCATTCCGTCTGTGGTCTGTACATTTGAATATGCTACATGTATGCCTCATAATGAACTTTGTAGACTTACAGACCATGGGATTTTGATGAATTTATATTTTGGCAACGTAAATTAGTAGCAAATAAAACGACAACAACAGAAAAGAACGCGACAAACCGGGGCTACAAATACAATCTCGGATCTACAGTGTAGAGTAGTAGTAGTTTTTTTGTGGATCATGGGGGCCGGGGATGGAGCGTGATTTTCCAGAAGCTATATTGTGCCCCCCGCCCCCCAAAAAAAAATCCCCTCCGTTCTTTTCTTTAGTTTACCTTTGCATGCACTACAAGATATCCTTGTGGTTGTTGATAATTCTCTTTTACCTGGTCACGATATAGCAAACGTCCGTCGACTGGTTCGAGAAGAGAATTCAATATAGCTCCATGTAATGCAATATCATGGAGCTGTAATATGTATCCGAACTCCACTCTGGTCATGTTACGTCCACGTAGTCACAGGCCTTCGTGTGTCATGTGCATGTTTACATGCAGGGGCGTAGACAACGGGGGGGATGAGGGGGATGCATCCCCCCCACCTCATAAGGTGGGGGGGATGGCATGTACAATCATCCCCCCCAGGTTTTGGGGAAGATATTTGGTTACTTAATAAGTCATAATGATGATAATAATAGTAATAATAATAATGATAACAATTATAATATTAATAATAATAATAATTATGATGATGATAATAATAATAATAATAATAATAATAATAATAATAATAAAGCGCAGTGTGAATTTCCCCTGTCTTGAAATGCGAGATAAAAGGAACCTATTAGTATTAGCATTCTTATTTGTATTAGTATTATTTTTTATTTGTATTATTATTATTATTATTATTATTATTATTAATTATTATTATCATTATTATTATTATTATTATTATTACTATTATTACTATTATAAGACTGAGATCAAATAGAAGTAAATAATGCCCTAATTTGAAACGATGCAATGCCGTTATGGTTCCGATTTCTTCACAAACTTACAAAGCAGTATTGTTACTCCATGGATCATAGTGATACTGTTTATGTTTTTTGTATATGTATGTTAATGAGCCGCCAGCCAATATCCATCTATGGATACTATGCCTGTTTCTTTGAGGTAAAAAAAAAAGCATAGTATGTACGTATTCATTATGCTTTATAATGAACAGACATATTGTTATTTGTTTGTTGTTTATGTGTTCTATTCACAAATGGCCACAGAGGCTGTTTTCATTCATAACCACATACCCATATCAAGACAACAAAGACTATACCTGCGTGTACACAGTTGACATTGTTTTTTTTTCTGAAGAGGTGTAACAGCAAAATTCACAGAGATAAATAAATACGTAGTGTGGTTCAATATGCAATACTATGTGTCAGTCCATTCTGTATTCGTATGCCACGGTGTGTAGATCTTGTCGATGTATGTCTGTCCATTCAAGGCGTAGTATGTGTGTGGTGCGCGCACCCGTGTGAGGGTGTGTGTGTGTGTGTGTGTGTGTGTGAGGGTGTGTGTGTGTGTGTGTGTGCGTGCGCGCTTGTGTGTGTTATTTTACCTCATTAAGTATGCATCAGATTGCACGATTTCAAGTTCAAAATTGCAAAAGCTCCCTACCGTGGGAGGGGGGACACCCCCCTCCCACACCCTCCCCCCGCTCGGTCGCTTCGCTCCCTCGCTCGGGCGCTTCGCGTCCTCACTAGCGTTGGCAGCCCAGTCATCCCCCCCAGGTGTACGAACCTGTCTACGCCACTGTTTACATGCACGGGGCATAGCTGGGTAGGAACTCGGAATAAAGGCAGTGACCTCTCCTTCTCCCCCCCCCCTGGCATGGAAATATCCACCATCGTGGGGTTTTTTTTTGTGTGTGTGTGTGTGTGGTTTTTTTTTTACGTTCTCCACGAGCTCCCCCAACAAAGATATTCCCATCCCGGATTTCCCATCCCATCAAAATCCCATCAAAATCGGTAGGCCTATCTTCAGGAAGATGCTTATGAGAAACTCCCGGGGAGAAACGATATGATCAACATGATCAACGTATTGACCCCCCCCCCCCTCCGATCGATCGGGGCCTATCCGTTTTGGACTTTATTTTGGAACGTGGTAGATAGGGTAGTTGCAAAACCAAAACATCTCAACTCCTAGACCCCGGACTATAATGACTATTAGACCTACAAATTATTATCCATAAACTTTGTTTTTTTTAGTTTTTTTTTATGTGAATGGTTTTTTTGTAAGGGGTAGGAATCGTATTTAATTTTATCCATGATTGGGGTCAATAATTCTTTCAGTTTCTCCGCCATATAATCCGCTCATGACATCTTTCAAATCATATCACTTTTCTTTTACATTTTCCATTTCTTTCGGCCGCTCTTTTCTTTTCTTCTGCTTCCCCTCTCTCGATCCTCCTTCCGTAAATTCTTTAGAGTAAAAAAAGAAGTCTGATTTTTTTTACACATCCCTGATTACTATATGAACCTTACGTGAAAATAGTGGTTTGTGTTCTTTTCTAGCTCGTTTACCTGAAAACCTGTAAATTGGTTATTGATTTTCTTCATACAATTTACATGAAACCTCAGCGTATATGAAGCATCCTTTACCTTCGATCTGGTATTGTTTATATTGGTTGGTTGGTTGGTTTTATTCACGATTAAAAAAATGCATAAATATAAACAAAATAACATTACATAATAAAATAATAAAAAAAAAACAATATAACAAATTAACAATATAACAGTAATGAAGCTTACAATGCATGTAATAAAGAATCGTAGGGATAGACCCGTTTCAGATTGGCTATTAATAGCCAACCTGTTCTTCCCCGGGGTCCCTAAAAATAAATTAATTAAATTAGCATTACAATATGAAAATTTCTAATAAATACGAGTATAACAAATCAATATAAAACAAATGTAAAATAATATATCCTCATGATATCATTCATTTGGGGAAAATAATGAAAAATGAAATAGTGTAATTAGTCACACGTTATCAATCACGAAAGTTCCCTTTTCTGCTCGATCCAATCACTGAAACATTCAAATTCTATGGAACAATTAGTCATACATCATCACCACAACTATCACATAACAATACACTTAAATTCGTGTATTTTAAAACAAATTCTTGTGAATGAGCATAATTGTATTTCCGTCGATATTGAAAGGCCGTCTCTAACAGGGTATGACCCCCCCCCCCTTCCCATGTCGGGGTAAGGGGAGAGGGGGAAAATAGAAGTGAGGATGGGGAAGAAGAGAAAAAGGAAAGAAAAAAAATGAAAAGAAAAGAGGCTGTCGGACTGACGCCTACCGGAAAAATGATATAACTGTTGGGTCACGAAGGAATGTTCCATTACTCCGTGTATAAATATGCTATACCGACAGTGATTAGAATATACTGTCACACAGGGCGGTTCTAATTAATTGCTTCATGTTCCGAGAGAGATTTGAATGTATATAGGTTTTAGGTCTAAATCGCCTTACAATCAAGCCCATTCTTTTTTACGTACAGTGATTACAATTGCCCGGCCATATGTCCCAGTCGCCAAAATTGTTAGCTCGCGCTTCGCGCTCGCATCATTCAGACTGTTCCATTATCATCTTCACAAGTTTCTTACGTGTTGGGCAGCGCTTTTAAAATATTCACTTTTATATCAGTAAATTTAGTTCGCGCTACAAACAGCTTGTTCTTTATTGTTTTACAACGTCCAGTCATGATCAATTATACTAAAAAAAATATATATTGTTGAGCATGATATACCCTTCGTATTCATTATCACACGAAGTGCAAAAGGAATGTCTAGTTTTTATGTCTACATGTAAAAAATAGCTTATTGTGCTTCGCGCTTGCAATTATTGTTTACTGAGGTACATATAATTTGATATTTACATAAAAAAACCTGCTTAGAATGTCCAGTTGTCGCGCAATAATAATATTCAGCTCGCGCTATTCGCTCGCATTGTTTAATTTAATGTCCACCATGTCCACAGTGGCGTATCTAGAACAAACGAGGCCCGGGCAAGTGCTAAAATCGCACCCCTTTCAAAATATAGGTCTATTGTGTATATACTCTGCACTCGACCAGTCAAAATAAAACATAATATTCTAGTCCGGGGTTTTTTATCATGAAAATGATGCGTATCTAACGAAAACAACGTATGCAAGCGCTAAGCACGTGCCTATTATTTTCAGTATTAAGATCTTAAAAAGGAATATTCTAAGCACTTTTTGTAATAATTAACATGATGCATATCCAGGCAATGAACGCATTCGCGAAGCGCGAGCCGAAAATTATTGATATTGAGACCTACAATCGGGACATATCGATGCTTGTCTAATTAAGCATTTCATGCAAGCACGAGGGGCGAGCTGAAAAATTAATATTGAGGGGAAATCTTAATAATAATGATGATAATGATAATAATTATAATAATAATAATAACAATAATAATAATGATATTGGTGGCTTTTTATATAGCGCACGCGTCCACCTTTCGGTGCTCATGGCGCTTGTAGAAAAATAAACACAACACCCAACAACAATAGAAAACAAAAAGAATAGAATTTGAATTCTCCTGAATGTTAATGGGAGATCAAAATATAGTTTTCACTGGGACTTGAATGTTTCTGTTGATGAAAATTTGGCGTAATTGGATAGGCATTTAGGCAATCGATTCCATAGCTTTGGTCCTATAACAGAGAATGCATCTCCCCATTTGTGTTTGGTTCTGGGTGTCTGGAGCAATAGAGCATCAGAATGATGAGCGGAGACTGCGTGAAGGCTGATATTTTGAGATAGAGCTGCGGAGATATGTGGGGGAAGAGAGAATAAATTGAATAATAGTAAAATAATTTTGAAGGAGATTCTTTTATCAACAGGCAGCCAATGTAAGGACTGGAGGATTGGCGAGATGGAGTCATACTTTTGAGTGTATGTTAGGAGACGGGCAGCAGAGTTTTGTAGACGTTGAAGTTTTGTCCAATCTTTTTGTGGGAGGTTAAAGAACAATGAGTTTGAAAAATCTAAACGGGAGGAAATCAAAGCATGGATAATTTTAGGGGCTTTTTGTAGGAATTCATGAAAAGGATACGTATCTCATCGGGGTAGGCCCTAATGTGAGCGCGAAGCGCGAGATGATATTTTGTATATCCTCACCTAAAAATGTCTAATGGAGAGTTTTTATCTCCCTCATCAAAATCAGAGCGTGGTGAGAAGCTTTGACAAACCAGAAAATTATATTTCCGAACTGTTTGCAAGAATTAATGAAAAGAAAGGTATAAAAATAATGCAAACTCGTAGCTATAGATGAAAAGTTATGACATTTGAGTTTGAAAAACTATTTTTTTTCATTAGAAGTGTTTGTTGGAATTCATGGAGAGAATATAAATAATTAAGTATATCACTAATTAAAAGTTGCACGAATATTCATCCCTGGGTAAAGGCATGCAAGATTATTTTTTTATGTTGAAAAGTGCATTAATGGTACAGAGAACGGGGGTATTACCGTCAGCGGTATTCCTTTTTTCAGTGTCTTAATTCCTTTGCTTTTTCTATTCATTTTTTTCCTTTCTTTCTTTGCATCTATCTCCCGTTTTTGCACCACTGAAAGTAGCACCTGGGGCACGTGCCTCCATTGCCGCCCCGGCTAGATACGCCATGTAATAAAGTCCATTTTTCATGTCGGAAGAAATATCAGCTTGCGCTCCGCGCTCTAATCGATTGTTGATATTGTTGATTGTTGATATATATATATATAGCCATTCTGTTCATGGTTCCATTGCTTTTTATGTCTTGTCTTAGGTCTAAATCCAGGGGGAAAATCACCTCGCGTCTAATTCTCTAATATGACGTTTCTTCTTTAAATAAAAAACGGACTTTAACTTTCCAGTTTTTAGATCTGAATTAAACAAAATAATAATCAGCTCGCGCTTCGCGCTCGCATTAATTGTTTGATTACATACTCATCCTGGTTATGATTTCAAAACGTGGTTAACATGTTTAGTTCTCAATAATACTCATATTGTACATGACAGAAAAAGTGCTTAGATTGTCCGAGTTTCGGGCGGAAAATTTGAATTTCTGTTCGCGCTTCATGCACGCTCGCATCATAAAGTTATGCTTATATATCCATCTAATTTATGGTTGAAAATGTGATTCGAATATACATTTTTCAGTCCCAGATATTGAAAATGTACAACTCGCTCTCGCATTTTATTGATTGGTGAGATTTGTATTACATGTACATTCATGAGTCACTGCAAAACGAATACTTTTGTAGGTGAGTATATTAAAAATTACTTCTGTGTTTCGCGCTCGCACGAATCTTTTCGTTAGATACGCATCTTCTTCATGATTACAATAACTGCCCAGAATATTCAATTCTCAGTTCTAAATTAAAATATACAATAAATTTAGCTTGCATGTGATATATTTAGACCTCATGAGATAAGGTAAGATAGGACTGTATTAGAACTTCGATCTTTAGTTAGGTCAAGCCCTCTAGTATATAAATGAATAAATAAACAAATAAATAAATAATGCCTCCCCCCCCCCCCAATCGGGAAAGTGTGAATGATAATTCCCACCCCTACCTTTAACTGATGAAAGTCTGTACTGCCCTGGGTATGGTGGAAGAAAATGTGACTGAGGAGAGTGTTGGACACTTCCAAGACTCATGGTCGTATAATAGCTGACGTCGGTACACGTTACCGATATACATTTGTAGAATCAAGGGCTATACCGACAAACATTTTGACCATTTACGATGGAGTGTAGCTCGTGAGCAAAAAATAAAATAATATAATCACTTTTGAAAATGAACACCACTTCTCCCCCCCCCCTCTCCCTTGCATGGTTGTGGAAGTTCGACGTGTTTTTCGTTTGCGCGGGGGAGGGGCTCAAATAAAGGATTATATGTATGTTCGTTTTGATCACACGAATCAAGCAGTGATAATAATACATGGGCACCTTGAGCACCTAACAAGATGGACACGTGTGCTATATAAATATTATATTATTTTATTACTATTATTATCATTACTTAGAACTTATACGCTACTCGCCCCTTCCACTTCCCTCGTCTCCATTTTTTTTTTGAGGGGGCCGCAGGTATAGGCATAATCTATAGCGTTCCCGCTCCCCCTTTCAATAATTTTAAATTTTTTTCATCGTCCATTCTGGAGATATATGATTTCATCTCTCCGATCCGCCTCGTCAGTGTGTAAATGCGCTAGCGTGAAGGGAGGGGGTCGCTAGCAACCAACCTCCAACCTTGGACAAGACAAGAAATAGGAGAAAAAATAAAGGACATTTTAATATTAGAAACGAAAATGTCTGCTATGTTCTTGTTTGTCTTTTCCCCTGTTTATATTCCATAATGATGTAATGATGTTCATTTCAAGATTTCAAAAATCACATGTTCAGACCCCCCATTCCTCCATGTCCAGGGTTGCACTTTGTGAATAAGAGAATTCAACCTGGTCACACGTCGTTTTATTTTCGTTTTCAGATCCTTTCATTTTACTTCTCTCTCCCAATTTTCTTTCTTTAGTCATGTTCGTTGTGTTGTAGAACAATAGAGTAGACTCTTTGACGTCGAAATAAGGTTACCAGACTAACGAAGGGAATGGGAAAGGTAGCGATAAATGGAAGCGAGGGGAAGGGGCACGCCCTCCTATTAAGTGGGGTAGTTACCCCCTTAAAAGGAAGAGGGAAAGAAAGAAAGAAAGATAAAAGAAAAGAAAAGAAAAATGTGAAAATAAAAATAAGAAAAAGATGAATATCACATGTTTACTAAAACCAATAATACCAAAATAGCAGTTTTGACAAAGGAAAATACTTAAAATTTAAAGCAAAATAATCATACAATCAAAAATAAAAAGTTTGTTTTCCGCACCAAAATGAAGGTGTTTGGATCAAACCTGTACATCACCCCCATATAAATCTTGGAGGTGATTTAGCACCCCCGCTTACAAAGGCCATGTGCATCGGTGTTTCCACAGATCCAAAACAAACTTCTCGAATTTATAGACATTTCCTAGAATTGTTAGTTTGATTTTAACAAAAATTGTACAAAAATGTAGCCAGCCGAAACTTTCAGCAAACAATTTTAGAAATATAACATGAATGTTGACAGTTGCTATGTTTAATTATTGTTTACTTGTAATCTTTGGATTTCCCGAAATTTCCTGCATGGATTTGTTTCATTCGGAACCTTTCCTGGAAAAGGTAAAATTTCCCGAAATTTTCGGAATTTCGGGAGGAGTGGAAACACTGATGTGCATCACGGGAATATCTATATATAACCCTTCATAATGCAATGTTATAAGGGGTTATAAGTAATATCACGAACATGCTATTGAAATAAAAATGTAGGATTTTAATATAAAATCGAAAAACTTTTCAAATTCAACTCTTTGCATTTACTCGCATTTCTCTATTTATTCCTAAACTTTATATGCCCTGTCGCCGAACCCTGCATGTGTCTTTCCACATTTTTAAAAATCGGATTAAAGTGACATTTTTAGATTGGTGACTTCATTTTTTTGTACAAAATACCATGTGGACGTCTCAGGATTCTGGAGTTTCTTGGGGCTTTGCTATCTATGCCTAGAGAAAGGGGAAATAGAGAGGAACGATAAGAAAGGATATAAGAAGAAGAAAAGTGAATGAAATAAGAAAAGAGGAACGATATGAAAACAGAACAAGTAGAAATCATTATACAAAAAAAATCAATCGCGAATATACTTTTTAAAAAATCAGCTTGCGTTTTACATGCGCTCTTATCATTATTCAGGAAAATATGCAGCAATATTCCAAAACAGTTTATACAATGTTTCGTATTAAGATCTTAATTTCAACAAATATCAGCTCGCTTGGCGTATAAACTTTATACTTACCATAAGACCGTATTTGATGAGAATGACCCGATTCAGCTCTTCATGTCAAAATATTAATAATTTTCAACTCGTTCTTCGTGCTCCGCGCTCGCACCATTCTGTTGTATAATCAATGCAATTTAATAAGTTTGAATCTCGGGTTTTCAGTTATTTTTTTCCAAGCAATGTGCTTATAATGACAATCCTCGATCCTGCTAATTGTTAATATCATAATATGTTGGGCGTGGATCATTTGGTGTGTGTGGGTTGAATCATATTTTTAATAAGTACACTCTATTATTCATGCCAAAATTTTAAACGATATTATGTGTCTTTTGTTATGAAAATGCTAATACGCATTTACGAGAACAATAAATCAAATCGAATTGTTTAAGATGAACATACCATGCGTGATTACCAAAAGTGAGTAGAATGACCCGTTTAAGATGTTCATGTTCATAAAAAAAGTTCGCGCTCCTATATTTCTTTTCAAGGCGAAATATAAAAATAAACATTACCTTGCGCGCTTCGCGCTCGCATCAATAATTTAGGCCATAGTACATGAGTAGGTCCATGATTGTAAGAATAAAGCTACGATATACTTAAAAATTCAGACTTTAGTTGCATGGGACACCCCCCCCCCTAAATGATAATAATTAAGCATTTATCAGCCGATGTGGAAGAAATGTGGATGGAAATATTTCTTCCCCCCCCCCCCCCGAAGTACGTAAAAATATACATTCTGGCACTGGCGGCGGAAGATCATGCTTCAACACCGCCGGAACACCGCCAATCCAGAATCTAATATTTTTATGCTTTCGCCGCCGGCCACAGAATAATGCAATTATTTTTATGTCCTTTTTATTCCCAGCATATACCTTTATATTTTATATATTTTATGCTGCACCAAATCTTTTTATATATTATTATAAAAATGTTCGTTACATTGGTTGTTGGGCTGTGCAGTTATGTGTTGGAGGGGGGGGGCAGCTTTACGTTGTGCAGGGGTGGATCCAGGTTTTTCTAAAGGGAGGAGGCACAATTCATGAGAAAATTTTGAAAAGCAAAAAAAAAAAAAAAGGTTTTCATCTAAAAATTTACAATCTAAAGGTATTTCGCCAAAAATTTGTCAAGCAAAAGAAGAAGAAGAAAGGACCTCGCGTTCAAAGGAAGGGAGTGCATACGTGAGTAAAATATGGCAGATATACTACACAAGTTTTGATTACTGCTCTCAAAAAGGTGCTCGGCCCATTAGAGAAACAGTCTTGAATAAATGAAATGTTATAATCATGTGACTGCACAATTAAAAATGAATGTCCTGTATTATGTTCATTTTTCGAGCGATATGGGAAGAGTCTTACGTAATACTAAGTAATTTGCATACCCACATAAACAACGAAACGTTCACGCATGGGATAAAGCCATCCTTCCCTCAGCTAGCCATGGTCCATGCCTCAGCTCACGACACACGCAGAGCTCGAGAGACCACATGTTCTTATTCTATTCTCAAGTACATGTATGATGTTCTGGATCGCACATATTTTATTCTGGTGCTACACTTTCGCTTTATCTTCATGTAATATTAAAGTACATCGCCCCAAATTTGCCACGTTACTACAATCCCGGCGAGGAGTCAGTAAGTCTGCATTTTTCTTATCTTAGATGGTCTGTACATATCTTTCGTTGCGCTATCAGAATCTGTTTTTCTTCTTTCATACTACTTTCTCTGCTTCGACTAGAACCGTCAAGGCACTATAGAAACGAGCCAGCAGAGAACATGCGCTGCATGTAATGTTTACAATTCTCATTGCATGCCGGCCGGAGCGGCCTTGCCCCCATTCACTGTTGGTTGATTGACAGTTCTCGCTTGCGTGTCCGTTACGATCTCAACGCAGAGGGAGGCATACAATTTTATTTTCAAATCGGGATGTCACAGTAATTAGGGAGATCGTCTAGTAGACGAGTTCTAATATAATCACATTTTCCTACCTACTAACAACTTTTCATTCAAAATAAAGATGATTTCCAGGGTTTCTTAGAACAAGTACATAAGCTCATAAACATAATTCATCTTAATTTGAGAATTTTATAAAATCAGCTTCTCACAATGTTAAACGATCCCTTTAACGTAACTTAGTTTGTACTTAAATTATAATTTTTGAAACAACCGGGTCTGGAAAAAAGACTGGACTTATATTATAATTTTGGAAACAACTGGGTATAAAAAAAAAGACTTTGGACCTGCATTATAATTTTTGAATTAACCGGGTCTGGAAAAAAGTCTTTGGACGAATATTATAATTTTTTTAATTAACCGGGTCTGGAAAAAAGACTTTGGATGTATATTATAATTTTTGAAACAACTGGGTCTGGAAAAAAGACTTTGGACGTATATTAAAATTTTTTAAACAACCGGGTCTGAAAAAAAAGACTTTGGACTTATATTACAATTTTTGAAACAACCGGGTCTGGAAAAAAGACTTTGGACGTATATTATAAGTTTTTAAACAACCATGTCTGAAAAAATGACTTTGGACGTATATTATGATTTTTTAAACAACCGGGTCTGAAAAAAAGACTTTGGACACATCTTATATTTTTTTAACCAACCGGGTCTGGAAAATTGGCCTGTCACCATTCTAATTAATTTGTATATTATATGAATGTGTATGTCCTAAAACAGTCGTGATGTGGATGATATGAAATGAAAAGGTGTTTTTCATGATAAATTATGCTCTTATATGTGTGAATTTTACCTTCTCGGATATCCCGACAAAGTAATTTCAAAATTGTAACATACCCCCTCTATCACCCAAATCCAGTTATCCACCCCTCTGCAGACACACCACCACCGCTGCCGTGAGTGTGCTACGCAAGAACGATAATGTAGTCCGCTACATTGCCTTGTCACTGATCGGTGAACGGCAGAGCAGAAAAAGCCTTGATCGCGTATCGACATTAGGATCATCGATCAGTACGTTCCTCACATGCACAACACACAACACCATTCTGTTTTCCTACCTTCCTTGCTCTTGCCTTGGCTGGCGGGGGCTGGGGCTTGCGAGTACATCCCATATTGTCTAAGTCTAACTTCCAATACAACACGGGAACAATTTAGAAAAGTGATTTCAGAATGAACACTACGTACAGCACAGAGTTGGGGAAAAAAAACATTCTTTTTCGGTCATATTCTCCGACTTCCCGCGTTTTAGTCTCGGCTCATATGTTGTTTCAGATTGATGAAAAAAAGTTTTATTATGATTCTGATGAATCAAGAGAAAAAAGGGCAGTGAAACCAACAGAAAGAAACCCTTACATACAAAGGAAATTCCAAGATTATACATCCTGTTTATGTTTTGGAAATGCACTGTACTCTCACTAAAATGTTATGTAAACCGTCTTTGGGTAAATTGTGTCTGAATTCATAGACTAGTACAGTACATTATCCACGTTGGTTGCACTGTCCTTTCTATGTATGCAGTAGGCCTGGCGGAATTGTATTTACTTGTGTGTGTGTGTGAGGCCGGAGTGTGTGTAAGCATATAGCTATATGGTGTAAGGTCTACATCACTGTATGACACCATGAACTGTATAAGCCTACTATATCGATATACTCGTGTGTGTAGGCATACTAGTAAAAGGCCATGAAGAGTTCAGTCCACTGGTCATGTATATGGAGATATGTAATTACAACCCATTGCTCCTGACCAGTGGTTCATAATACATTGGTCACATTTGTCATACGGCGGCCGTACGGCGAGTCGATCGAAAACAGTCGTTTTATTCATTTTTATTCAAACCATCTATATACATGCAGGCGCGGACCCATGGGTGGGGGGGCCGAGGGGGCCTTGCCCCCCCCCCCCCTTCGGCCAAAAAAAAGAGGAAAGAAAGAGGAAAAAGAGGGGAAGAGGGGAGAGAAACAAAGAAAAAGAAGAAAGGAAGAGGGGGAAGAAGGGAAGAAAAAAGAAAGAGGAAAAGGGGGAGAGAAAAGAGGAAAGGAGAGAGGGGAAGAGGAGGAAAAAAAAGAAGGAAAAAAAAGAGGAAGGAGGAAAGAAGAGAAGAGAGAGAAAGGGGAAAAGAAGAGGGGAAAAGAGAGGAAAAGGGGGAAGGAAGAAGAGGAGAAAAAAGAGAGAGGAAAAGGGGACAGAAAAGAAGAAAAAGGGAAGAGGGGGAAGGAAGGGAAGGAAAAGGGAGAGGAAAAGGGGAAAGAAAGAGAAGGGAAAAGAGAGGGAAAGGAGAAAAAAAGAGAGAGAGAGGAAAAAGAGGAAAGAAAAGGAGAAAAAAGAGGAAGAGAAGAAAAGGGAGGGGAGGGAGAGGGGGTAGAAAAAGAGGAAGAGGGGAAAAGAAAAGGAGGGAGGAAAGAAGAGAAGAAAAAAGAGAGGGGAAAGAAAAGAAGAAAAAGAAGAGGGGAAAGAAAAAAGGAGAAGAAGAGAGGAAAGAAAGATAAAAAAGAGGAAGAGGGGGAAGGAAGAGAAGAAAAAGGGAGGGGGAGGGGGGGAAGAAGAGGGGGGAGGAAGAGGGGAAAAGGAAAAGGAGAGAGAGGAAGAGGGAAGAAAGAAGAAGGAAAAAAGAGATAAGGGGGAGAAAAGAAAAGGGGAAAGGAAGAGAAGAAAAGGGAGGGGAGCAAAAAGAGGAAGAGGGGAAAGAAAAGGAGAGAGAGGAAGGGGAGGAAAGAAGAGAAAAAAGAGAGGGGAAAGAAAAGAAAAAAAGGGGGGGAAATAAAAGAAGAAAACAGGAGAAGAAGAGGGGAAATAAAAAAAAAGAGGAAGAGGGGGAAGGAAGAGAAGAAAAGGCAGGGGGAGGGGGAGAAAAAAGAGGAAGAGGGGAAAGAAGAGAGGGGAAGAGAGAGGAAGAGGGAAGAAAGAAGAGAAGAAAAAAGAGAGAGAAAGGGGAAAGAAAAGAAGAAAAGGGGCGCCAAATTGATGTTCGAACTAGGGGGCGCCAATTGATACTCGAGCTAGGAGGGGGGGGGGCGAAATGATATTCGAACTAGGAGCGCCAAATTGATGTTGGACCTACATGTAGGGGCGCCGAATTGATATTCGAACTAGGAGGGCGCCGAAATGATGTTCGAAGAGATGTTAAAATGATGTTCGAACTGGGGGCGTCAGATTGATACTCGAACTAGGGGGGCTCAGGATTGATGTTTGAACTAGGGGGCGCCAAATTGATACTCGAACTATGGGGCGCCAAATTGATGTTGGACCTACATGTAGGGGCGCCGAATTGATATTCGATCTAGGAGGGCGCCGAAATGATGTTCGAAGGGATGTTAAAATGATGTTCGAACTGGGGCGCCAAATTGATACTCGAACTGGGGGGGGGGGGGGGACCGAATCGATGTTAGAGCTAGGGGGGGGGGGCGCCAAATCGATACTCAAACTAGGGGGCGCCGAATTGATGTTCGAACTAGGGGGGCGCCAATTTGATACTCGAGCTAGGGGGGGCAAATTATATTCGAACTAGGGAAGGCACATTGAGTTCGAAGGGATGCCAAAATGATGTTCGAACTGGGGGCCGAATTGATGAACGACCTACATGTAGGGGCGCCGAATTAATATTCGAACTAGGGGCGCCAAATTGATGCTGGACCTACATGCATGGGCGCCGAAATGATGTTCGAAGGGATGTTAAAATGATGTTCGAACTGGGGCGCCAAATTGATACTCGAACTGGGGGGGGGGGGGGACCGAATCGATGTTAGAGCTAGGGGGGGGGGGGCGCCAAATCGATACTCAAACTAGGGGGCGCCGAATTGATGTTCGAACTAGGGGGGCGCCAATTTGATACTCGAGCTAGGGGGGGGGCAAATCATATTCGAACTAGGGAAGGCACATTGAGTTCGAAGGGATGTTAAAATGATGTTCGAACTGGGGGCGCCAAATTGATACTCGAACTGAAGGGGGGGGGGGGCGAATCGATGTTCTAGCTAGGGGGGCGCCAAATTGATACTCAAACTAGGGGGGCGCCGAATTGATGTTCGAACTAGGGGGGGGGGGCGCCAAATTGATACTCGAGCTAGGGGGGGGGGGCGAAATGATATTCAAAAAAGGGAAGGCAAATTGAGTTCGAAGGGATGCCAAAATGATGTTCGAACTGGGGGCCGAATTGATGTGCGAATGGGGGGGGGGGGGCGAATTGATGATCGACCTACATGTAGGGGCGCCGAATTGATATTCGAACTAGGGGCGCCAAATTGATGTTGGACCTACATGTAGGGGCGCCGAATCTATACTCGAACTGGGGGGGGGGGGGCGTCGAATTGATGTTCGAACTAGGGGCGCCAAATTGATGTTGGACCTACATGTAAGGGCGCCGAATTGATACTCGAACTAGGGGGGGGGGGGGCGCCGAATTGATGTTCGAACTAGGGGCACCACATTGATGTTTGAACTAGGGGGCGCCATGGGCGGAAATCACAGGGGGACAGGGGGGACGTGTCCCCCCTACCAAAAATAGTAGGGGAGACACAATATCAAATCTCCCCCCTACTATTTTGGTCTTTTATGATGGAGAAAAATACATAATTCACATTCGAAATAATACATGTATTTAGAACTATTAAAATGACCTTACATTTTAAATGGGTGAAAACCTTCTTTTATTTTTTAATTTTCAAATTTTTAAGCCCCTGGTCCCATAGGCCGATCCAGGAGGGCCCGAGGGGCCCTCCTGGATGGGCATTACACAATATCACATTTCACCATTTCACATTACACATTTCACCTCGTAAATCGAACTTTCGTTATTTTGTTTGATTTAAAAACTGATTTTTTAAAGAGTGCTTTCTAAAAATGACAGCTGTTTGGCCTGAATATTAACATTTTCTGCTCGCGCTACGCGCTCGCAAATTTCGATTTATCAAGTACCTATTATTTTCGTGTATTCCATTTTGTTTTGAAAATATCCCATTTCAAGTATAGAGGGTTCCCGTGTGACGTCACTGCGCGACGGGCGTCCATCTTGGAGGACAAACGCCCGGTCGATGACCCTACAGCTAGCTATGACGCGTTATGCAACAGCGCGATGTACACCATATACTGTACATACCGGTACTACGAGCATGTAAAGTTGTATATCATGCCAAACTTTTGTGCTATGTACAAATGTGGAAATAGGGCTTACAGAGACAAAAAGTCCCTTTTCCGTTTGCCAGCTATTGTGACAAGAGAAGGAGAGGAAACTTTTGAACTCTCGAAGGAAAGGCGAGGAAAGTGGCTTGCACAGATTTCTCGTGACATCAAAGATACAAGCTTGCCGTACATACGTGTCTGTTCAGATCATTTCGTCAGCGGTATGTAGAAAATGTCTCTCCAATAACGTTGCATGTGAAGGACTAAGAATAGATCTAATATATTTAGTCAGAATTATATACTTTTATCGTCTAGATGTTAGGTAGCTTTGTTATAAATATGAGAAATGCAACGTCCGCTGGTTTTTTCACCGGTTTAATGTTGGCGGTGACGGGGAGGGAGTACCGCCGTCGGGTCCGGCGGCAGTTCACGCGGGGTTCCGTGGCAATTACGGCCGATGTGACTGTTACTGTCAGTGTAACTGTAAACCTCGACTTGTCATCAGCTTTATCAACACTGTTGACAACAGATTGTACATTAGCTGACTAGCTGTATCCCAGGGCCACGGAACTGGGGGGGGGGGGCTGAGGCCACCCCCCTTCCCACTTTCTTCCAAAATAGTGTATGGTAAGGTGCCCCAAGGCCCAACTTTGCGCAGCGCCCTTGTCTGGGCACACGCGATTCTAATAAAACGAGATGCGCAACAACAACAAACTTTAAACCTGAAATATGTTAACAGATAATCATTTAATTTTTTTTTGCATGGTCACCTCCCCCCCTTCCCACTTTGAAAATTGTTCCGTGGTGCCTGTATCAGACAACCTCAAGGATAAATCAAGCTCCCCCCCCCAAAAAAAAAAAAAAAAAAAAAAAATATTAAATAAATAAAAAGAAAAAATAATAAATAAATAAAAAATGTAATACTTTATTGTGGGCAGGAAACAATACTTGGGGTTTAGTGTAGGCTAAATATTCATGTTTATCATAGCTGTACTACAGGAAGATATAAGTATTTTAAATTATAATTATTATTTTTTATGTTTTCTTCATAATTGCAGGAAAGCCAGCATATCTGTATGACAGGACCAATCCAGATTGGGTACCGAGTTTGAAGCTTGGCCATAATAAAGTTACACCTGATAAAGTTGAACGTGATTCTGGCAGGTACAAACGAGCACAAACCAGACAGACAAAGAAAGTTGAGAGCAATGCAGCTCAAGCACTTCTTCTTCTTCAGTCTAGTGATGAAGTGAACAACAGTATTGATGAATGTCCTGGAACAGCAAGTCAGACATCCCTCGAAGGTTCTACAATTGAAAGTACCACATCTGAATTACAAAGACTACTGGATGAAAACAGGATGCTGAAAGCTGAATTGTCAAAGAGCATGTACGACCAGCAGTTCTTTGAGGGTGAAGATGAAAGAGTTAAATATTATACTGGACTTGTTAGTTTTTCTGTACTGCTTGTTTTGTTCAAGTACTTAGAGGCCTTCATACCTACCGGCATCACCCTCACTAAATTCCAGCATTTAATACTGGTCCTGATGAAGCTACGTCTTCGACTGTCAGTCATTGATATTGGACATCGATTTGGTGTAACAAAAACTACTGTGTCAAGAATATTCCTCACGATGATAGATATCATGTATATACGACTAAAACCTCTCATTGTTTGGCCGGAAAGAGAACACTTACGTGAAACAATGCCCTTGAGTTTCATAACTCACTTTGGAAAAACAGTTACAGTCATTGTAGATTGTTTTGAGATTTTTTTGGAAAGACCGTCAAATTTAGGAGCACGTGCCTCTACTTGGTCATCATATAAACATAACAATACGGTGAAGTACATGATTGGTATCACACCTCAAGGTCTTATTTCTTACATTTCTAAAGGATGGGGTGGAAGAGTTAGTGACAAATACCTAACTGAACATTCTGACTTTTTACGCAAACTAGACCCGGGAGATGTTGTATTAGCAGATAGGGGATTCAACATTGACGATAGTGTGGCATTAACTGGAGCTAAGGTAATTTACCCAGCATTCACGAAGGGTAAAAAACAGCTGAGTGCAATTGATGTTGAGCAAACAAGACGAATTGCCAATGTACGCATACACGTTGAGCGTGTTATTGGATCACTACGCCAAAAGTATGCAATTCTTTCTACCACAATACCCATTGACTACGTTATTTGTTCAAATGCAAATGGACAAAAAGTAACTTTGGACAAAATTGTAGTTGTTTGTTGTGCACTTATAAACATGTGTCCATCTGTTGTGTCATTCAATTAAACAGGTCTTTCAACATGCCCCCTTGAACTGAGATGATGGTTCAATTTATTTTATAGTGATCATTTGTTCAGTTTTTTTTGTGGCTTTATAATGAAGGTCTTACATCTTTTATTTGATTCCTGCTTTTCTGGCCAGGCAAGTGGAATCAATGTTTTATTGTCCTGGATTTTGATTGAAACCACTCACCTTTGAAAATTGTAAACATTATGAACAAATACAAATGTTTAGTGGCATGTTTACTCAACAGATGCCCATGGATATTTGTTTTCTCACTATTTGTATTACCAATTTATTCTGTAAACTTGTGAACACATGCTCCTGCTTGATATATCTGAAGTCTTACAAGAGGTTGGACACTTTCAACTACATGTACATTGTAAACTCCTTTTTTATGTGTAAGTGTAACATTTTTTGTTATTTAATTTTTTTAATTGTTTGGGCTGATCCATCAGCAACATGTTAAGATCACATCAGATTCTAGTCTTATCTAAATGGGCATCTCCGTGGTAAGACTATTTAATACCACCATATTTATTCTCATTCACCAACAGAGTAATGTACTAATTGATACATACAAAGATATTAGTAGTACTGTTGCTGCTGTTTTGAGATTACACTGAACATAAGTGGACAAGTACTGAAAATTATTCAAGTGCTTCAAATATGTGTGTTATCTTTGTAATCAAACAAAGTATACATGTACAATTGTACTGTACATGTAATAAAAACGGCAATTAAATTTGTTAATCATAATGTATGTTCTCATAGAGTACTGTGCAATATTAATTTTATTTTTTAATCAACTTTATTGATGTTATTTTATAATGATATTTAAAGTGCATATTGTTATTTTATATTGATATTAATGCTTTTGAAACCTGTGTGTAATTATTTATAAATGGTCATGACATGTTATCTGTTTAAATTATTTCTTATATTTTTTGTACAGCTGTATTTTATTTATAAACTCACATTGTTAGTCTTCAGACTTTTTGATGAGTACATATTTAATAAAAACCAAATTGAATTTGAATTAGAATTGGTAATGTTTGTTTCTCGTGCAAGCAAGAGAGATGTGGTATAAATCTGTCCCAAGGTGTGAGGGGGAGGGGGCATGGGAGAGGTGACACTGGGAAGGAGGCTTGGAGGAGATGGTGTGAGGATGAGTCCGGGGAGGTATTGTAAGGAGGGGGCCCTAAGGAGGGGGGGGGGGGGAGAGGTAGTGTGAGGAGGAATGGGACAGAGGTGGTAGGACTGTGGGCAGCAGGAAGAATTCCAGCCCAATCATGCTCACACACATACACTCACTCGTACAGACATGTGCACACAGAATCGTAATCACACATGCACACAGAATTGCTATCATACAGAAACATACACACAGAATTGCAATCATACACCCAAACATACCAATACATAATGAATTGCAATTACACAACACTCACAGACATGCACAGAGAATTGCAATCATGCACACAGCCATGGCACTGACACATGCAGTCAGTCACACACACATACAACCGTACAGTTGAACACATGCATGTACACAATTTTGACATTTTACTACTCGGCAAAATTTTATTCATTCAGATTTTATTTTCTGATTTCAATATATTATTATATTATTATATATTTCTGATTTCAATATATTATTATATTATATTATATTCTGCAAAATCTGCAAGCAGCATGAACTGATTTCACGCTCAGTGGGGTAGCTGTTATGACTGCAAAATCTTTTGTGTTGTTACATGAAAGGTGGAAAGGTGAAACTATAGGCCAAACTTAAAAGTAAATGCTAGTTTTGGTAATGATATCAAAATGAGTTCGTACAGAATCCAATGAAATGACCACCAAAGTGTCTGTTTGTATAAATGAAACGCATGTGCCAAAGGATTCTGGAAGAAATTGTGTAATTGCTGAGAAATCAGCAAATAAGCACAGGATTCGGGTATAAGCGTCGGGCCCCGACGCTCAAAGCAATAATTATACACTGTCCCACGTGCACTTATCTGTGTTGGGGAAGTTCAGTCTGAACATTTTTCAGCGTAGATTTCAAGATTTCACAAAGTTCAGTTTATGTAACTGTACCAGATCTAGATCCTCGATGATATACTGACAATTGAGCCTGGTTTTACAGACTTTCTCATGAAATCAGTGTTTACTGCAACTACTGGAATTTCTCTTTAACATCATCTTCACTTTAGTTATCATGCAACGAGCTACATCCATGAATAGTGTCATGTTCAGAGAAAACCAGGCTCCAACATTGAACATGAAATCACCAGTGATTCCACTCACCAAGAATTTCCATAATTTTGACAAGAAAATTTGTCATTAAACACTGCACACAAAAATGTTTTTTGTGTGCACTTTTGCAACAAAAAGTGATTTAGTGAATAACAGTACCACCATCATTATTCTAAACTGATGTCAAATGACAATGCAGTAAACATAGCATTAAGCTATGGTACCTTTGTACCACACTGCTAAAATTTCACACAAGGCTGTTGTGAACTAAGTAAAGGAAAAAGTGAAGTTTGGAACTGTATAAAACTATGTTGTATTTTATGACATGATACACTGTAGACATATTTTCCCTGCACTCTGTACATCACTTTAAACACATTAAAGTGGCCACTACAACCCATAGTTTTGGTCCAAAAGTACAATATTTACATGTATCTGTCACAAAGTACTGTACCACAGACATCTGGACAAGACAGAAAAATTGCATACCAAGTGTAAACAATGATGTTATAACGTTAGTATTGGAGAGTAGGTAGCAGTGTTTACATTTCTATAACAAAACATTGGCCCTTGAGTCCTTGACCATTTCATATTTATGCAATTTCTAGAAAAAATAGCAACAAAAAAACAACAATAATCACCAATTGCATAGTGAAGTAATTTCAACATTAGGTAACAGTTGCAAATACTATCAATTATCACTACTTGAAACTTACAAGCATCATCAATGCACTAGTAGGCCTGCAGTTCGGAATGGTTTATTCCAGTATAATAAATGTATTCAGAACTACAAACAGGATTTATCATAATGAATGTCCCTAACATTTCCTTCTTTATCCTGTTAAGCAAAAACATAATATAAGTTTCCCGTCCAATTTAGTCAAAATGTAATCATCAGATGTAATCATTCAATTTGGAACGAATGTGAATGGCCAATGAGATCAACATTCAAAAACTTAAAAAGTTTAATCAAATTGGGTTTAATGGCATGTGATTTCATGGGTTTTTCACGTAAGCGTGCAAAGAGCGATCAAATTAAATAGCCACAAGGAGTGTTTTCTCAAATTCGCACCGGCACCATCTTTACGAATGTTAAGGAATTCGAATGAATGAATATGCAAACATTTACAGGATATGGGCAGTGTTTTGTTGTTGCTTATGCTATTTTTATTATCCACCTGTTTTGAAATAACTTTGATTTTGTTTGAAATTACCGTTATTGAAGCAGAAAGCTTGTTTGCCACTCATTCATGACAGAATTAGGCCTATACCAAAAAATACATATTTCATCCACAATCTTACAAGTATAATGTACAGAGCCTTTAAAGTACCATCGACTTGGAGACATGGAGAGATACTTTATCTTGCTGTGTCGACATAATAAGCTTATTATGTTGACATTCCGAGATATTATATCTTGCCATGAATAGCCTTATTATGTCAACAGGGCGAGATATGTTGTCTCGTCAAGTCGACTTACAAAAAAGTTATATGTCAACATGCGAGATATGTTATCTTGTCAAGTTGATTTATAAAATGTTATATATCAACATGACGAGATATCTGGATTCTCGCCGGGCCTTGGACAATTCATATATTGCCATGTTGACATATAACCTTTTAAAATCGACTTAGCAAGATGACGTATCTCGCCATGTCGACTTACGTCGACACAATAATAATAATAATAATAATAGATGCAATTTATAAGGCGCCAAATCCAATAAAAATATAATGCTCAAGGCGCACATGTGAAAAAGTGAAGAGTGAGAAAAAGTAGCGTATAAAGAGGTGAAAAATGATATTGGTTAATCATGTGTATGCAGCATTGTACAAGTATGTTTTCAGTTTTTTTTTAAATAATTCTACAGACTTGGTGTCACGGATAACACGAGGAAGAGAGTTCCAGAGTGAAGGACCTGCATGTATGAAAGCCCTATATAAGGACATTATATCGACATGGCAAGATAAATTATCTCGCCAAGTCATCAAGTCGATGGCACTTTAAAGTTCCGTAATAATGATAATAATAATGAAATAATGGTATTTATTCATCATCGTAATCTCAAGCAAGCAGATACAGAATGATTTACAGAGTACTATATAAAATGATTAAAATACAAAACATTATTACAAAACCAGAATTTCTGAATTGTAGTAACAAATGTTTACACAATAGGTGGCCTGTAACAAATTCCAAATATGTATTATAATGAAATATTAACAGAATGTGCACTTGAAAAGAAAAATAAATAGAGGGGGGAAAACAAACGGAATTGAATGCTAAATAAATTAATATGAACCGTGGATGGAGAGAGTTGACAAAAATCGTTCGAACTTGAACACCCATTCATTAATATAAATGCATCTCTGATGAAATTGGACGGGAAAACCTATAATAATAAGGATTCTCTAATGAGCGGCACTTTTTTTAGCAGGAGCTCACTCAACTCAACACCTACAGACCCAGTCAGCAATTATTGTTCTGGCTTGTTCACTCTATTGTTCTGTTGTGTAAATTCGAGCGTTAATTGTACTCAAAGATTGCTGACTGCCACTGTATTTTGTAAGGTTTTGCTTCTTATGCTTGCCTCTCCTGTTTTCTGGCATTTTTCTGCAGTCTGGGCAGTACCATTTACCATGTGGCACATCCCTTATTTTCAAACATCTCAGATGGAACCACAAGATTTTGCATGACTTCCCATCACATGCAACCATATCTCCTTCCTTCTCTCCCTTTCTACAATAACAAAATGTGTCACATTCACTTGACTTGCCACCGATAGTGTCATCCTTGCTATAGAACTTTGCAAGAAGTTCGGGAAGAATGGCTTTTCGAAATAGCTGTGTCGTCTTGTCAACAATTTCTTCCCACATGTCCTTGTTGGGTCCGATTCTCTCGATGTGGGTGTCCTCTGGTGTCCAAACGACGAAATCAGCAAATTCTGCATTGCATGAAAGTAGTTGGGCCTGGATCTGGTACATATACTGGTGGTCTGATTTGAGGTGAACACCACTGTCTGTTTTTTTCAGACATTAACTTTTTTCCATCGCTATATATTCTTCTACCGTCTTTTCTTTTGCGCAGAAAGGGCACTTTACTTCTACGACTCCCGTGCCACAACAGTCGCAGCTGACAACCCCATCAGGTGAAGCGCCAAGATGTGGGTACTTGGGATTGATTACCAATCCCGACTCATGCAGTGAGAAGTTTTCATGTGTGTACTGCATCTCTGCAATGTATGCTTGTCTTGCCTTCTCCTCATGTTCGCATCCGTATGTGGTGGCCTGTGTCTGGAAATTTTTGCCAGGATAACATATGCTTTTGATAAGGGACAGTGATGGCTGGTCAGGATTGGTCCTGCAAGCACTTTTCATTTTGGATGCAGTTATCCTCCCGGCCCTGTGCTGAAACCAACACTTGCTTGCAGCCTGCTTTCTTGTACGCTGCTCGACATAATCAGCTTGGCTTTGTGTTAAACTTACATCGACATCTGTGGACTTTTCCAAAAGATCATTAAACGTCAACTCGGCAAACTCAGGTTTGTACAGCTCCATCAGTGAAGGCACTTGCGTATCAGCAGGCTTGAATGCCTGGCAGTGACCAGGCAACACACTCAAAACCACAGATTTTTTACCACATGTGTTCAGCGCAGTAAATAAGTCATTTATTTCGTCAACTGTTGGTTGCGGAGCTGCAGGTTGTACAGTATGGCAGTGACTTGGGCCTCTCACCCGACTATCATGCACAAAATCATCCAATTTACGTTTTTGTGATTGTGCTGATGTGAAATCTATCTTATGGACAGGCATATACTGTACTTCTCTCCTTGCACTTGGCATTTTCCAATATGCTGCCTCCTGTGTCACAGTTTTGGAGTCCCTGATTCTCACCTTCGTTTCCAGGTAAAACAAGACGGCACATACATGTGTACAGGTTTCACCCAGACCCGCCATGCAGTCACAGTGGGCTGCTATCACCTTCCCATCTTTCTCAGCAACGATCCACGGTTTCAGTGGTGTTTCACGCAACCGTTGAGAATGCATCACCTGGATAAAAATAAGCAGACAAAATGAGACAATATACATTAGCATGACTTAAAATTGAAACAATCATATGGTGTGCATGGATTGTACTACATGTAAGGCTACAAGTAATAATTTTCTTTTGACTAAAAAAATTAAATATATGCTGGAATTCTATAACGTTTGATGACGCCTGTCTCACAAGTATTTGGGAGCTTCTTTAGATCTTGACAATTGACAATTTCATTAGATAGAGGGTCTGACCGAGGATATTTTAGAGTTATGGGCTATTTATCGCATTTTAAAATTAAAATAAAGTATAAAGAGTTCTACATGTTAGGATAGGTGGTTACCCTGGCTAGGCCGTCGGGATATCCCTGGGGGCCCCTTGAAAAAATATGTTTTTTTAATTAAAAAATAATCTAAATAGCCCTTTATTCCCTTTAATTTTGTTAATTTGAGCCCCCTAAATGTGCATGCGTCGGGTCAAGCTAGTGTTTATCTGATTGCCCGAGTTGAGTTCTACAAGTTAGGATAGGTGGTTACCCTGGCTAGGCCGTCGGGATATCCCTGGGGGCCCCTTGAAAAAAAATGTTTTTTTAATTAAAAAATGTTCTAAATAGCCCTTTATTCCCTCTTTGTTAATTTGAGCCCCCTAAATGTGCATGCGCCGGGTCAAGTTAGTGTTTATCTGATTGTCCGAGTCGAGTTCTACAAGTTAGGATAGGTGGTTACCCTGGCTAGGCCGTCGGGATATCCCTGGGGGCCCCTTGAAAAAATATGTTTTTTTAATTAAAAAATGTTCTAAATAGCCTTTTATTCCCTTTTTGTTAATTTGAGCCCCCTAAATGTGCATGCGCCGGGTCAAGCTAGTGTTTATCTGATTGTCCGAGTCGAGTTCTACAAGTTTGGATATTGGCTAGGCCGTCGGGATATTACTGGGGACCCCTCGAAAAAAAAAAAAAATTATGCCCTTTTATTCAATGACGTTTGTCCCCTAAATGTCCTCGTACTAGGGCAAGCCAGTGTTTTTATGGTTGCCCGAGACGTGCTGTACCTGTTAAACCCCCTATTTAGTTTTCATAACCTCTAACTTTTGAATATCGAATATTTATCCAACTTTACACGCGTTTGAATATCGAACCTGAATATCAAACCAACTTCACAGTTTGAATATCGAATATCGAACATCCAACCAACTTCCTGCTGGTAGGCCAGTGTTGTTGTGGTTGCCCGAGACGTGCTGCACCTGTTGAAGCCCCTACTAGTTAGCTTTCAAGACCCCTAATTTTTTAATATCGAATATCGAATATTGGTTCAACTTCACACGTGTTTGAATATCGAACCTGAATATCAAACCAACTTCACAGTTTGAATATCGAATGTCCAACTTCCTACCGGTAATTCCACACAGTGCGCATTTTGCAATTGAAATTGCATGCGCATTGGGGTGGTGCGTAGCTCTACTTTTAGTTTTAGGACCCCCTACCATACTACATTAGCCTAGGCCTAGATGGGGTATTAGCCCCTCTCCTCGATCAACATCAAATTTAAAATCATCAGTCATACTCAGTACATTTTAAAATAGCAATTAACTGAATCCATCAGATCTACATGTGCTCTCTCACTTAGTTTCAGTCACATTGATTCATTCACCCGATATCTTATTCTTGGGTCAGGCCACTTGTTCACTGCAACCACCCTGCCTGTGGGGAATCTACAGGTTGGACTATGGCATGCCAATGCTGTACAGAGCACACACTTTAAAAAATGATTAAAATATCACTTTTGTGACCAAATTACTAATTTCCGTACCGTTGCAATTTATTTTCTTTAGTAACTTGGGATTAATTTTTGTATTCACTAGAGCGCTCAAAAACTTGAATTTTTTGCATATTTTTGTGTACGCCCTCTATTGGTGGAAAATAATATGGCAAGAAAATTTTCCTTTTTTTTATCTCTATTTTTAATTAAGAAAAAAATAATTTAACTCTTACTGTGCCAGTACGAATACCCCTTGACTGCCAGGGGTATTCGAGGGAATCCTAAGTTGACCGAAACGTAACCAGAGACTGATTTTAAAGCGGTCATAACTCTTTACCCGTACATTGTATAATGAAACATTCTACACATGAAATCATGCATGGTTCATGGACTTTATGATCGTGTTATTATCTTTCTAATTCGCGTTTTTAAAAAATGAGAAAAAATGTAATATTTTACATTGATTTTTTTTTCAATAAGTAAAACCTAGAAATTATAATTTCATGAACATTTCAACGAGCAAGTAACCTGATGAATTGTAGAGATACCAAGAAATTAAGAAGATAAAATAAAAGTTCAATGTGTACCCTTTAAAATGACATAGATATTGATGAAATTGAACGAACAGAAATAACAAAAATAATGCTCTTTTGAATGAAATACTATTTTGGCTATTTAAGTTGCTTCCTCTGAAGAATACACACACAATTGAAAGCATTCTTTTCCAAAAAAGGGCATTGTCTTCGATCAAGTGACCAATCACAGAACAGCTGTGATCCCCGCGCGAACACTATCAGAACCCTGTATCTTCAAAGTGTGGCCAACCGTAAACTTTCATTCGTGTAGTCTTCAAAATAAGACCCCTTGTTTTTTTTTATTCGTAGTGTAACAAACAAAGTTATTGCCAGTCAGAAGGAGACAAAATATAAATTTAAATATGATATATCAAAATATAGATAAAGAGGGATCGGACAGATTCACTACTAATAAGTTTGGGGTGTAAAATCCCACAAAATGATATGGGCGTTCTTGGCAAAGTACAAAAACGCAAGAAAAAAAAACGTTTACTTTTCGTGAATCAAAGAAGAGGAAATGCAGATCAGTTACAAACAAAAAATCAATACAAATTTTCAAAGAAGAACATAGGCCTATTTGTTCTGTATTACTGGTCTGACCAATGTAGCCACCTGTTAACATTATCCGCGACTACATTCTTTTGTTCATAACACCAAGTCATGAACAATAGATGCCCAGACTCTCTTTCACGAGGAATCTTTAATCCGCGCTCCCTCCTGACCTATTATCTAGGAGAGCAATTTAGCACAGGATGTTCTTAGAAATCGGGGCTCACGCTCGTCTTTTGATTTGACTATTCAATACTTTCAAAGGTTCCGATATTTATTTCTTTTTACATTTTACTTTTTTGTGGGTGACCCAGGTAAAAAGAAAACAATTAGCCCCCCCCCCCCTACATAAAAATCCGGCATCCACCCAGGGTCTCCCCAGCTCGTAGCACTATCCGTAGTAAAAAAAAAGAATAATTTGTTCAGATAACATGATGTACAATATATAAAGGCCTGGTCACACCGCCCGAGCGTTGTTGGAGCGGAGAGTAAAAATCATCACCGCTCGCTACTTTTCACCATTTTCGATTTCGATTGTTTTTTTCGATTCACCAATTTTGTGAGCGAAATTCGGCCCTCTCTCCCTACCGCTCCAGCAACGCTCGGGCGGTGTGACCAAGCCTTAAGAAATTTAATATTCAACCCGTTATCGTCATCATTTTCATTTCTACTCTCTAAAGTCGTTTTAAAATATCCTTGATAGTGAAGTCAATGCAGCAACTAACAGGTCGGTCTGTGTGATGATTGTAGTGCGCAGACGAGAGTTGGAAATGACAGCCTTCTTTACTCATATATTCATAGCGAGAACATTTTTTTGAGAATGCTCAAAACAAAGGATAAGACCTTTCCCCCGCCCCCCCCCCCAACAAAAAAAAATCTTCCACAAATCGTGCACATTTGCAGGCAGAAAAAAGCCTTGACACAAGAATACTACCATACCGGCCTGCAAAAGACCCGATCGATAGCTCATGAATATTCATGTGACAATAGCGAATGGGCGAGTAGCGTTGGGTGGGGAACATCGTACCGCTCGGTCATTGGTCAATTCCGAGCTGAATGTCTCCGCACATTTGCCTTTGCTCTGCCCATAGAAGTACGTGTATTGCTACACACAACCGTTATATCACAGGTGTCTATAGGGGAAATTTTGATTCAGATCGTGGCAATATCCGAAATCAACTCTTCAAAATAATGATGCAAAAATACAATTTTACTCAAACAATGTCTATGTAAACCACTATTTTTTATATGATAAAATGAATTGTGAATTCCTTGCCAGTATAACAACATAAAAAACACAGAACATGGTGTTGATTTTCTGGCTGTAAAATTGGTTAAACAAAAAAAAGTTACTTGGGCACGTATACGTGCCAATGGCATTAGAGGCCTAAGGGCACAAATAGCTGCCAATGGCTCTTAAAGAGTTAAAGAATCAAATTTACTTACGGGCCAAGTTTTATGACGTATAGGTGTAATGGAAACTGTCAGTGTAAAAAAATCAAGCATTTGTCCCAAAGAAAAAGAGAAAATAAGCCAAACATTGCCATCCTTATTTTGCCACACATGGAGATATAACTGAGAACAAGGTTATATCATAACCTTGTTCATTGAATGAGTGGGTCAGGCTTAGACAGCTGGCAGCCGTCTGTTTCGAGGAGTTTTTTAACTTTTTTTTTTTTCTTTTTAATTTCTCCTCGTACACAGACGGCTCGCTAGCGTGCAGCCACCATTAGGGGACTTGCAATGCAAAATCCCCCCGTCGGGGCTCTTCAATTTTTGTCTTTAATTAATAAAAATTTTGAAAATTAACGCGACCAAAATGCAAATTAATATTCCCTCTTGGCATTAATTGCCAAAAAACGGAGAAAAATCAAGTTAAAAGGAACAAAAACAGTGACTTACCTCGGCTGTCGCGCCAATTCACTTCCCCGTTTTATCCGATCTTAAGTACATAAACATATGGCCATTGAGTCCCCTGTACAGATCGCGCTAGAACTTCGGTCTCTGTATTTGGTGAGTGAAGCCAACGGAGTTCAGCTGAACAACCAACATAACAGAGACCGAAGCTTTTGGTCTAGGTCAGGCTCAGCCTCAGACTAGCCAGAGTCTGAGGATTTTGTTAGAAATAATGATCCAGCAGGCAGCCCTTCTGTGTGATAATTGTAATTTTTGGTGTCACACTGCCTGTGTAGAAGACCCAACGTTTGCCAAACACACACAAACTTCTTCTTGTACTATCGGTTCCAGTGCGCTGCCACTGCACTGGAACCGAAGCGAGGCGAAGCGGCTAGCGGGCAGCGTCCGCGGCCACAGCCCACAGCCACGCCACGGCTGGCATGGCCGCGCACGACGCGAAGAAATTTTGATACTCGAAGCTTGACTGATATCATAATCATTTCTCATTAATTAAAGTCAAAATAAACATTTCTTACCCGTCCATACACAATAATCAGCTGCTTTTCCGTATTTGGAGTAGAATACGCAGAAACGTCCCTCACCCAGCCGTTCACAAACTGGTTGTACGCTTCCAAGCTTTTGTATGATCGCATGTCTTCGAGTGTGTACGGGCTTGGCGAGAACAACACAAAATTGACAATGTCGGCGTACGAAATTGCTGGGAAAATGTCAGGATCTTCACTCCAACTTCTCTTTGGAAGTGAGTAAGGGTCGACACCACCGATGAAAGATATTTTCTCTTCATATCGTGCTTTTGAAGCCTCGTCAAGACCGTTGAAATATGTAGATGGTGGGTATCGTTCACGTGTGTTTACCAGACTAGCCGCCATGTTGAAACTGGATTGTCCTCCAACATGGCGACGCGCAGCGTTACTATGGGGATTATGACGTCAACGGGAACCCTCTATTGATTGTCAAAACGTATCAGATTTGATTGGCGAGTTATGTATGTCTCAACATTGATTTTCAGCGAGCCAAGCTTTTGGCTCGCGATTTGCGCTCGCATTAATGGTTAAGAAATATTTTAACTGATGCATCCTATTCATAATTACATTAGTGCTTGAAATGTCCAGTTTTCAGGCCAAAATATCATCAGATTTTCTCGCCCTCATTAGGCATTAATAAATAAGATATTAATTTAATGATTAAATTGTCCCTTTTGTTTAATCTCGCACTTAGCAAGAAGAATATGAAGATAGTCATCATTTTCATATGATGACATGTCGTAAGGATGTCCCGCTCCTATGTAAAAACTCAAATAATAGTAAAAAATATCAGCTCTTTATGAAGTGCGATCCATATCCACCTCACTCTTTTCCTACAAAGTGCTTGAAATATAGAGCTGAAATTGACTTTTTTTTCAGATCGGAATATCAAATAGTTTAAGCTCGCACTTCGCGCTCGCTTTGATTTTTCATGATAAAAGATGTGTAGAATGCCTAGATTCTAGGTCTAAATCTGAAACACGTGCGCGCATGTTTGTTCAGATATTCAACTTGTTCTCTATTTAAATCATCCAGTTTAAGATCACAATATCAAAAAATTCTGCTCGCGCTTTGTGCTCGCTTCATTAATGTAGAAAGACTCCATATTACTCATCCTTTTCATGATTTACAAAACATGAATAGAGTGTCTCGTTCTTATGTTTAAATCTCAAATTTTTTCATTTTCCATCAATTGTTTAGTTATATACCTATTGGCCCGAATTCACAAAGGTCGACTAAAGTTATACCGGGGTTAAATTTAGTCGGGGGTTAACTAATACCGGGGTATAAAGTTAGTCCACCGCGCTATTCACAAACGGTGGACTAAGTAATCCATGGACTAACTTTAGCACCCGGTGCTAAATTTAACCCACGGCTGAGTTATACCCCGGTGATAACTTTAGTCCATGGATTAAATCATGGACTGAAGCTAGCATACTATTATAACACTGCACTGAGCATGCTCAGTGTAATAAAGCAGTACTGAGCATGCTCAGTGCCGTATTTGAGAGTTTCGTCTGCTAGGCCTAGGGCCATATGAAATGTCGCCATTGCATCACATGAGTTAGGAAGCAGAACTCAACCCCAAAATCATGTATCAGCAGCATGAACTTGAATTTCTTAGCAATGAGGTGTTGACAACGAACATTGTCATTACTTATTTGTTAATATTTACCAACTTAGGTTCGGACTAACGTTAGCGCTGCCTGCGTGCGAGCTAGCTCGACTGCGCCTGCAGCATCGTACCGTATCGAGAAGTTCAAACTCCGTCAATGTACGGTACCGTGCGGTAGGTGCACTGCAACGTGATGAAGTTTTAACCTTTTTAGACAGCTGCAGCAGCCGGCTTTTTCGAGGGGGTTTTACACATTTTATTTCAATTTCTTATTTCTCAATTGGTTAGTGGAGGCAACGGAGTCCAGCGGAACAATGACAGAGACCAATTTTTTTTTTTTTTGTGCCTTTTTGGTCTAATATGAAGTCCAGATCGATCGCCATCGTATTACAGTGCAGTTAGACGTGGATCTAGGCCTATAATAGCGTGCCGTAACTGCGTTTTAGGCCTGAGGAAGTTACTTAGATCTACGGAAAAATAAATATAACGTTACACGCCAATTACATCTAGATCAAGTGCACATTTGTTTGAATTAAATCATAACCAATCTGATTGTATAATCCTACCTACCTTATCGAAGTCCGGTGGAACTTTGCCCGGAGCTAGCTTTGATAGAAAATGGAAATATGGAATTGAATCTTTGTTTGGGTTATGTACTTGGTAAATGGTGGGGCCAGCGTCGCGTGGGGCGAAGCGACATGACCTTGATGTGATCTCGCGTCCACAAACGTGCCTCTTTTCCTTTCCCTCAGAATTGACTTTTCCATTCGAAGTAATATTTTCAATTCATTTATTTATTCTTGTCTTTTTATATGGTGTATCTCGATAAATTGATTTTTTTTTTTTATTAAGCGAGCCAAATTTTTTTAAAATTGACATTAAAATCCTAGTTTGTGTTAGATTTTCATATCAAAAAAATATTCTATTTCACCCTCATTTCTTTTATCTTTTTCTTGGTCGTGAATTTTTATTTTTATTTTATTTTATTTTTTATTTTTTTTGGGGGGCAAAAGCCCCAAGCCCCCCCCCCCTCCCTATTCTATACGTCAGTTCTACCAACATCTCTAAAAGGAGCTGAGATACTCATTAGTAGCTCCTCCACACTCACTGGTCACTCTTGCAATCGCATTATTCCCAACCTTAACCTATATACTCCAGTTTGCTTTGGAGGGGGGGGGGGTCAAGCTATTCACCATGCTTGCAGTATTTTTTTCCTTAAAGGAAACACAATTTCATTATCAGAAAAATAAAGACTTATCAACCCTGGATAAGTGTAAAGGGTATTCCACCCAATCATAATAATATATTTGAAATTGGGGAAATATCAGTGGCGTACGTATTAAGCCCAAAATTTTGAGGGGGCTAAATATATGGCGTATCGGGTAAAATAAAAAATTGCGAGCAAGGAAAAATATCCAAAATGTTAGTATCAAATATCCAATTTTGTGATAGATTTGACATAATATTCTGAAAAAATGTGTTTCACCTATCTTTTTTTTCCTTGGTTATAATTTTTTTTTTTTTTTTTTTTTTTTTGGGGGGGGGACTTTTTTCCATGGTCAGTGGTCCATGGTCCTCTCTCTATACTTTCAAACTGAACGGACTAAATTTCCTAAAATAAAATAACTTTTAAACAAAGATTTATGCTATAACACCACTGGCCATTCTCTCATTGACACATGTAGCTACCTTTACTCCTTTCATTTCTCATTTGCTTCCATCACATGTACATTATTGTGCATCTTAACGTGCCAAATACTTTTCTCTCAATTAAATTCTATTATAATAATTTTGCATTATACCCTACAACAAGTTTCGTGAAGTATATCCTCCTGCACAAGCAAGCAATCACTTGACTTTCTTCATAAACAACCTTAACCAACATACCATTACCACCACCCTGCCTTACACATAACCTTAATCTCTCCTTAGCACAATTTTTATCTGAAAGTAAATAAAATAAGTCTTTCTTATATAAATTTATTGTTTGCCTCCTGCAAGAACGATGAACCATGCAGCATATGGACAGAATTGATAAAAGAATTTCATTTTTTGTTTTCTCCTGACACAATTACTTGAAAACGATATAAAAGGACAAGTCCACCCCCACAAAGTTGATTTGAATAAAAAGAGAAAAACCCAACAAGCGTAACACTGAAAATTTCATCAAAATCTGATGCAAAGATATTAAATTATGACATTTTTAAAGTTTTGCTTGATCACACACTTATATGTACATCCCAGTCGGCATGCAAACTATTTATTTTTATTCTACTAGATGAAATATTCAAATTTTCTCTTCATTGTCAAGTGAAACCAAGATTAGTCCCCCCCCCCCCGAACATGTGGGATTTGCATTATTTTAATACTATAATTTTGGTTTAATCAAGTTGGCCCTCAATGTCAAATCTGTAAAAAATGAAATATTGTACAATTCAAGCAACAAAAACAAAATAAATAGTGAAGGACGTCATTGACTGTCTCATTTGCATGTCACTGATCTGTGCATATAACTGTGTTGTGAAAAATAAGCCAAATCTAAAAATGTCATAACGTTCCTATTTTACAACCGATTTTGATGAAATTTTCAGCATTATGCTCGGTTGATTTTTTTCTATTAATTCAAATCGAATTTTTTCTGGGGAGGACTTGACCTTTAAAATCAACACTTATATGTACATGTGTAGTAGACAGAGCAATTTATTTAGTGCATTACTTTTTAAGGTAGATTGATATTCTTTACATAATGATACGAAGATTGAATAGACTGTTTACGTTTTCTTAACAATGCATCAGAAACTCTGAATAAAAATAGATAAACAATGGATTAAAAAAAGTTTAATGAAGATTTTAAACTCTACAGCTAAAGCATGAATATCACAAGTAATTTGTCAAATATATTTCTGAAAGAAATTAAAGGATGATTCTATAAAATAGTAATATCAAACAAATGATAATAGCTTGCAATGTATTTATAGTGCTTACTACAGAAATGTATCTTAGGGTCAATGAAAATAGGAGGAAAAAAGGATATTCAGCAAAAATGACATTTTATAATTTAAATTTGATAAATTAAGAAGCTGCATATGCTAAGAAAAATGACTGTTTAATTAACAAAGAGGTTTTAAAATTGAAATCATGAGGCCTCAAACATTGATTGTTGATTAAAACAAACTTGGTATAAAATCGACTTGAATCATAAAAAAGACCAAGTCCATCTCATGCCAAACTTAATTAAGCAAAAAAAATGTTGCTTATACCTCTCGTGTACCTGCTTATACATTAGCCCATCATGTGTGTCATTTATATCCTGGAATTCACGTCCCAAACTTTTTGTCAAACAAGAAAAATGTTGTGAATTTGGGTTTTAAAAAGCAAGACGGTCATTTGATCACTAATGATAAATCGGAATGCATGAATACATCCTATCAACCAAGCTACCATATTTTTATCACAAGTGTCCACTTTCATGCACAGATAATCCAATGGAATGTTTAATACCCGTAGCACACCGTCCTTTTCTATTGACAACAGAATGCAGGCAGGAATTCATCAAAGAGGGGAGCAACGGATACCTGCAATAAGGATCAAAACAAAATGAATATTATAAAATTTTCTCTTCGGTATTCTTTCTGGAAATATATCTTCATTGATCAAGCAATTAATACCTCCTTTACCTGAATAAGCAAAATGCATTTTTTCTATTTTTCATTTCTCCTGCAATAGGAAAGTTAGCAGATTATCTATATTTTTTTTCTTCAGTGAAATCTTTAAAATTGTCTTATTTCACATATTAAGAGTTTAAAATTACAAAAAAATTTGACCAACAACAAGATTGAAACTTGATAAAAGACGGTAAAAGACATGTAGTAGGGGCCAATATATTTTTTCTTCATTATCACATACCTCTAGTAGGTGTTGAATACAGAGAATATCACATTAAAAACTGATTGAGTATACCAACCTATACATTTACAGAAGACCTGTTCTTCCTGCTAAGTACAGGGCTTGTTCCCCATCAGGACTCCTGATGTAGACATGGCCCGGATTGGCCCAAATCGATAGCACCTATGACTCTTGGAAACCTGTAGCAATCATCAAATTAACGATGGGTGGTTTGAATTTCTTGTCATTGGAAACTTCATTAACTATTACTCCTTGCTATTGCCTCAGAAAAAATCTTTGATGATTCTGCACACGGATGACTGTGATATAGTTGCTTCGTCTGCTTGCATCTTCTAAAAGGTACCTTTAGTTATCGAATGATAAGTGATGTTATGTAATTGGTTTATTGATATTAAAGCCAATTGATACTTTACCATTTACGTTTGCAAACATTGTGCTTCTGTTATGACCTGATGTTTATGATGCACTGGAACTGCTTAAAGAGATTTTTAGAAAGTCAAAAAGGGGCCTAAGCTTTCGATCCTAGCAGAATCTTCGTCGGAGGCAAAATGACAAACATATAAAGTGGAACAACCGTAATATAGACCACATACAAGCTACAGCAACACTAGAAACAAGGAGACAAAAGGGGCATTAGTGAGTAGAGAAGACCAATCAGGTTAGTGAAGGGGATGAAATAAAAGGGGTAGGCAGACACAAAGGGAAGTTAGTGTAAGTAAGGCCAGTAAAAGACCTCAAGCCAAGAGGGATTGAAATAATGAGGCAGGCAACATCAAACAGGATCTGGAACAAAACAGTGATAATGGGATGAAAAACAAGAGAATTAGTGAGAGGTGGGTCAAACAGGTTACAAAGAAAGGCTTAATAAACTGGTGCATAAGAGTGGGGAAAAAAAAAGAATGGGGAACAACTGATAATGTGCAAAATACATATAAGTATATATGATAAAGCATTAAACAAACTAAGAGAAGAAGGTAAGTGTAAATATGTATCTATAAGTGATATGTATATAAATATATCCAAAAAGAAATGTATATGAAAAAATATATAAATACACATATGGTGTAACTGATATTGTAATTCGCTAGGTGTGACGGGAAAAAAAACATAACACTATATAGTAGGGGAAAAAAGAAAGAAAAAAAAAAAAAGAGAGGAAGCAAATATAGAAGAGAGGGGGTGTATTATGAAGAAACCATAGTATACATGTAAATAAGCAAATGTGGTAAATCTAAAAGAGGTGAGTGGAGAAAAAACAAATATATATATATATATATATATATATAATAATTATTATATCGCCTGAATAAGGAAGGAAAAATTGGAGCTGAGCTTGTATGAGATATGGGAAGAAAGTAGAGTAAGAAACTATAATGTAACTATTCAAAAGAGCCGAGGGGGAAAATTATATGTATATATAAATTGAAAGTGGATAGGAAAGAAAAATCAGTCGTTCCCCTCTTGGATGTTCAGGCCATGAGGTTGGGTGGTGCGAAGTCGTCTCATCCAGAACTTCTCCCTGCTAGTACGGACTGAGTCAGGACGGGTACCTAAAGATTCGATGCCCTGTAGCATCATGTCAGTGATGGAGTGGTTGGGGAGGTTAAAATGGCGGCCAACTGGAGTGTCCAGCTTTGCTGTGTTGACGGTGGATCTGTGCCCGTAGAATCGTTTCTTGAGTGTGGTCTTGGTTTCCCCTATGTATTGTACCCTACAAACTCTGCAAGTGATGAGATATACAACATTAGTGGTAGTGCATGTGATGTTGCCCTTGATTTGGTGAGACATGCTGGTAGAGTTGCTGGTGAAAGTATCGCCCTCGTGAAGGTGTATTTCACATATGATGCACCTGTTGCTGGTGCATTTGAAGGTGCCATGCTGTATGGGAGAAGAATGGTTAGTGAGGGAGGGCACTTCAGCACGAACAATGAGGTCCCTGAGATTCGGTGGGCGTCGGTATGCTAGAAGGGGAGTATCGGGAACGGCCTGTTGGAGACGATCAGAAGTGTGTAAAATGTGGTGGTTATCAAACAGGATTTTGCGGAGAGGGGGTAGATTGGGATGGAATGTGGTCACAAGCGGTATTCTGTCGGTGGTCTCCTTGTCACTTTTTGGTTTGAGAACTTCAGATCTGGGGAGAGAACGAACTTTGTTAATTGCCAGTTGGACTGCCCTGGCCCCGTGGCCCCTGGCCAGAGATGTTTCTGCAAATTCCTGGCATGGAAGGAAAAATAAGGGTCCTCGGAGCAGATACGGCGAAGTCTGAGGGCTTGACTGTAAGCGATGCCGGTTTTGCAGTGACGGGGGTGGCAGCTGGATGAGTGGAGGTACTGGTGGGTATCTGTGGGTTTAGAGTATAGGGTAGTGGTGATACCATTATACTTTTTCTGGACTGTAACATCAAGGAAGTGGGTTTCCTGTTGGGAGAAATCAGAAGTGAATTTGATGGTCCTGTGGAAGGAATTGATGTGGTCAATGAATGTATGGAGGCTGTCTTCATCCCTGGTCCAGATGAAAAAAAATGTCGTCTATGTAACGCCACCAAATCCATGGGCGACAGGGGGCTGAATCTAACATCTGCTGTTCCAGCTTCGTCATGAAGAGACAGGCGAATGAAGGAGCCATCCGGGTGCCCATTGCTGTACCGAATATCTTTAGGTAGTGCTTGCCCATGAATGTGAAGTTGTTTTTTGTTAGTACATGAGCCATCAGAGATTTGATATCGGATATGGGGGGACTGGAATGGCCACTGGCGGCCAAGGCTTTACATGATGCTTGGATACATGTACCTTCGTCGTGGGGAATGCTGGTGTACAGTGAAGAAACATCGAAAGTGCCGATGATCGCAGTCTCTGGTATCTGGTCCTTGATGTCATTTAGTTTCCTGAGAAAGTCTGGAGTGTCGTGGATGTAAGAGGGTGCACGTGAGACAAGGGGCTTAATGTGGTAATCAACAAAAAGGGAGATGTTCTCTGTTGAGGAACCATTTCCTGAGAGGATGGGTCGACCGGGGTTGCCAGGTTTGTGGATCTTCGGGAGGAGATAGAAGCGGGCAGGTTTAGCATTAGTAGGGGAGAGAAATTTGTGGGCCTTCTCAGAGAGATGCTCGTGTTCTTTCATGTCATTCAGTGTCGATTGGATCTATAGGGAGAAATTACAAGTAGGGTCAGAATCGAGGAGTGCATAGTGAGATCGATTATTGAGATGTTTCATGGCTTCATCGATGTACTGCTGGCGGTCCATAACAACGACGGCTGATCCTTTGTCTGCAGGCTTGATGATGATGTCGGACCTGTTTTTGAGTGATGAGAGAGCCTGGCGTTCTTCTCGAGGAAGGTTGTCATGTGCTCTGGTGTCGAGGGTATCTGTGGAGCGAACTTGGGATGAGACAGCTTGGATGTAAGTTTCAAGGGAAGGAACTCTATTCTTAGGTGGAATCCATGTGCTTTTCTTGTAGAAGGGCTCGGGATCAGTAGGGGGTTCATCTAAAAAGAACTCTTTGAGACGTATCCTGCGATAGAATGTAGAGAGGTCTTGGCTGAGAGCTATCTGTTCAACTTCTGGTGGCGTGGGGCAAAACCTGAGACCTTTAGAGAGAAGAGAGGTTTCTGCTTGGGAGAGAGGGGAGGATGAGAGATTAACAACCAAATGGGGGGATACATCATTGTTGTTGGTATGTCGTCTAAATCTGTTTGACCGTTGTCGCTTCTTTGTGACGTTGCCTATTTTCTTGTTCCTGCGTTCAGTGAGGAGAGACCTGTGTTTAGAGAGATCAGATTCAATTTCATCATTATACTGAAGCCATTGGGTTTGGGTACAGCAAGAACGTAGTTCGTCTTCCAGGCTACTGATGTCAGCTGAAAAAGAATCAAGAGAAGCAATACACTGTTCAGAGAGGATGTTAATTAATCGAACTGAAGCTCCATGTAAGGTCTGGTTCCATCGTTTGCGAAGTTCAGGTGTGAGCGTACCGAGACCGGGAGTGCAATGAAGTTGGAGGCCTGTGGGTATAATGCGATTGAGGGAATAAAATCTGTAATTGTCCTGGTGAAAAGAGGTCTTGAGGGCCTTCAGCTTGAGATTTTTAAAGATATTTTTCTTAGATTCATTGATGTTTATGATGCACTGGAACTGCTTAAAGAGATTTTTCTTAGATTCATAAAAAAAAAACTCTACTGCAATAACTATCCATGCAAAATGGAGAATATCTCTCTAGCTGAAATGACATACCAATATTTCTTTTTGGGTGGTTATAAATCATCCTTCATGATAATTTCCCACTTGAATATGACATATTTGTATTAAAAAATGTTGCTACATTGTAAAAAATGAGAGAAAAATAAAAATCCCCACCTATTTCCAACCCAAAGGGTTACATGTTTCATTCCGAAAAAAACCTTTCTGTGAAATACCCCCAACACTCCCCCTCCCATGTAAGGGGTTACTAGTTCTCCTGGCTGAAAGCAGAAACAAAAATCATACAATTTGGATGATTAATAATGAATATTAGGTTTTGCATTAATTATTTCTGTAAAACATGTACATGTTATCATGAATATGGAAGAAGTAGCCTGATGATGTCACATCCACACATTTTCCACACATGAATGTACAAGGGTTCAATGATATTTGCTCTGGCGACAATTACTCAATGGAAAATCTGCATGCTAAGCAAAACATAAAACTTAATTTTCATGACTAGATACTTCCAATCCTTGATCCTTACATTATTCTGAACTCGCAATAACTATCTTAAATATATAATCAGCAGTCAACCCAATTGTTACATTCCTGGAGGAAAAAAAATAATGATTATAATTTCAGATCACTAGAGAACAAGTCGGGATATGAATATTGCATATGAGATACACAGAACTGTTTCCCCCAAGTAATGTAAAACTTTAAAACTGAATCAATTCATAATTCTCCATCCAATATGGATGGTTTTTGCTAGTCGAATTGTTCTTTATCAAAATCTCATTATTTTTGGCCTGGAGAATCACTTTCATAGAACATAATTTGACCCCCCCCCCCCAATTACCTTCTGCTTTATAGTTCGCACATGAAAACTCACCAATGGCATAAAAACAAAGTCCTGTCAAAACCTGTAACATGACAGGCAATGTGTGGTCCTCTCTGTTGGTACCCCACTCTGAGAGGTTCATCCTCGTAGTATTCAAATGGATTATTCCTGTCTCTTAATCCATGCTGTGGTATTTCTATGTGTTGCTGAATCTGCATGGAAGTTGAAAGATTGTGTTGAAGAGTCACCATGAACGGGCAATTTACTCTTTGAATTTCATTTAATTCAAAAGTGTTTAAAATGAGGAAAAGAATGTGAAGGATTATACAGAAATCCTTAAAAAAACATAGGATGAAAATTATAATTGACATGAGTAGCTTTTCTGTTTACCTACTTGTAAAAGTGAAGAAAAAAAACCTGCCAATTGTTGCTGATCATCATCATTGATAAAACCATGCACGTCTTAGAGATGCTTCTATGAAAACTGATTGAGTGAATCACTTTCAATTGGCTTTAATAATGAAGGCAAGGCACTAATTTTATGGAACTTTGTTTACACAAATAGAGGTTATTGCTTGCGAGTGACTTTCGAATAACATATTTTCATGAATCTTCATCAGTCTCATTAAAACTTTTTTTTTACTCCCCCCCCCCCCCCCCCGGCATTCATCAGACTGACAATGTTTTCTTTCTCTCTTTTAAATAAATATTCAACAAAATGTCAGGATTAATTGGAGATCAACAAGCCTTAAAAAAAAAGCTAGTGACCAGTAGACAAATATATATGTTAATAACACACAAGCAAGGTCCCCCCCCCCCTCTTCTTTTTTGTCAATTACTATGACAAGAATGAAAAAGTAACATACATGTCACATGATACATTTACAATTACATGATGAATTCAAATCCCGGATATAATATTTTATTCAAAAAGGCCATTTTAATGACATTTTTTTAAAATATGAATTGATAAGGCATACCTCACTCTCTTGCAAGACGGCACAGCAGTTCAAAATTGTGAGCCATGTTTGCCTTGTCTTGATTGATCACAATCTGCCGAGTATGTATGGTCTGTTGCTGATATGGAAGAAAAAAAAATAATGAAAAAAATATTTATTCATCAATCATACTGCAATGTCAAAGTATATAAAAAAAAAATAATAAAGCAGCTACAAATGTAGATTGATAAAAAAATTTTGTGGGAGGGGATGCTGCGGAGTCACATGTAGTCTCAGGGGAGCATATCCCTGACAGAAATAAACCTATTTATCGGTCTACTACAAATGTAGAGGACTAAAGATAAAATGCACTTGTCTGTGGTCTCATGTGAATTTAACATTGGAAGGACACCTTGTGAAAAAAAAATACTTGAAACAAAGAGAGTGGGGTAGAGAAAATAACCCCCAAAAGAGAGAATTTTCAAAGTTAGACCTCAGTTAGATCTACTCAAATTATTAATTAGGCCTAGGATTTCCATTATTTTTTAATGTTTTGACGACACCGTAAATCTATAAGTGATCGCAAATGCGATGCCGAAGGTCAGTAAAACTTAGTTTTAGTAAAAGTAAAATCAGCTCATTTATAGCTGTTGGAGTAAACAGCGGTGAGTGGAACCCAATCTTTCTTTTTTTTTAATTCCAAAAATAATTGAATCAGGGCTTAGCCCACTCATCCTACGAACGAGCCTTAGTCTTAGAGGTGACCCTTATTATAATATTTTTTTTTTTACTCCAACGATGTTGTAGGACTAACTCTAACATGGCTACCAGGTAAGCTTCATAGCTTGACCATCTATCCAAGCCAAGGCAAAGCCAGCCCAGAGTAGAATGTCTATACCGGCTCTGTATTTGTATTGCTGCTATCCTGCCAGGATTCCTCCATTCCTGGCCTTGCCTTGGCCTTGCTTTAGACAAAATTAGATGCACAGTAGATTGTGTTGGCAGAGCCAGGAGGAGTGGCAGGGGTATCGTAGACAACAAAAATTTCATGAAAATCACACGAAATCGAGAATCACTCAAAATCACTGCCTGGCATAACTAGTATCGGCCTTTCAATCACGCCTACCTTGCCTGTGTAGTGTACGCTAATTGCGTCTCGCACTGCACTGCACTGCTCATAGATATGAACGCACACAAAAGTACATGGCTGGGACTGAGCACCTTAGAGACGCGACGATAACAATGATTCAGATACCATTTCAAGTTTTCGAGTATACTTTTTGGAAAGTTAAAGCTATCAATAATATTTACTGATGGAACTGAAGGCTCCGTCATGATTTAAGCTCCAAAAAAATATGTGATTTATTACAATCTCGGTTGAAGCCGATCACACCAAATCTCGTCTCCGTCCAAAAAACTTTTTTCTTACGGCAAACTTTTCCGCAATCGCAACGCTGCTCTCTGATTGGTTAAAACGGTGGACTAACTTTAATCCACCGATTTAGTCCACCCCAAAGAGCTGACTAAATCGTGACGTCAAATGACGCGTTTTATACCCCGGTATAACTTTAGTCCACCTTTGTGAATCGCAAAAGTTAGCCCCTAGGTGCTAACTTTAGTCCATGGATTATTTTTGACGTCAAATGACGCGTTTTATACCCCGGGTATAACTTTAGTCGACCTTTGTGAATTCGGGCCATTCTGTTTAAGTTGCAAAAAGTGCTTAGAATTTCCATTCTTGAGGTAAAAATTTCCAAAAATTTCAGCTCGCGCTTTGCGCTCGTATTATTTGATTGTTGAAATATGTAACGTCTTCATGGCTAACTGCAAGCAGTCTTTAACAGGTACCTTTTCCATCAGTTAATTTCTGCTCGCACTTCGCGTTCAAAGTAATTATTTAGTTGCATACACATCTTTTTCAGGATAACAAACATTGCCCAGATTGTTCAGATTTTAGGAAAAAATACATAAAATTTCCCCACAAAAATTTAGCTCGCGCTTCGCGCTCGCATTATATAAATAAGGATTATGATATTATATATTTATGTTGATTTATAAGAATAAAGCTTAGAAGTGACCATGAGGACTACCCCTTCAATGAAACAAACAAAAATCATCTTCTAGCGGCCGATCGGGGATTAATTTTTTTTTTCCCACCCCCCCCCCCCATTGGCGAAGGCTAGATCCGCCCCTGTGGTCCCCCCCCCCTACCTTTGGGGACAGATTTCCGCGCATGGGTGAGACTGAATGGACTGGCAATGATGTTGCAACATAGAGACCTTGAAGTCGACAATGACAAAGTTGTCAAGGATTTCGCCACTTCCCATCCTCGAAAGATGAGGCTTTCCTGTGTCAAGGATGATCCTAACGATGTATAACAAGTGAAACGCGTAACGTATAACAAGTGGATATTTGATTGCTTTTATGTCTAAATTTCATGAATTACTAGTAGATCCATAACCTAATTTATGTCGACATTTCAAAAAATTAATTTTGGTAAGATTTCGATGTTGATTCTCCCAACATTTTCTAAGTTCATTGACCCAGGCGGCCAGGCCTGCATTGACCCTAAATTACCTTTGACCTTGGTCATGTTACCTTAAACAAACGTAGTCAGGTTATTCCGCTATACTTTATTACCCTTGTTTTCAAGTTTCATGGACTATAACATTTCTTAAATTTGGTTAAGATTTCAGTGTTGACGCCGTCTCCATCGTCAAAAAGAGGCGCCAATTATTGTCTCGCTCTGCTATGTAGGCGAGACAAAAATTATGTTCTGTCCTAGCGACTTTTGTAACATGTTTTAGTAGGGGGCACGTATACAATTCGTCAATATTTTCATGAGTAATTCGTGAGCTTCACGAGCTGAGCACAAATGCTTAGAGCGTTGTCTTTATTCCAGACCCAGTCATTTAAACAAAAATTCAAACAGTCTTAAAAATACAAGACTTTGTCATATTCTTATTCCTGTGGAATAACACGAGTATTATGCTTAGTCTTTCGTCTAGACCCGGTTATTTAAAAAATAAAGAAATATTGAAGAAAAAAAAACTAAGACCAAATTTCAAATTAAGCCCAGTTAAAATGCTTGGGTTTAGAGTGTTGTCTGTACCCCACACCCAGTTCTCTGAAAAATACAAATTAAGCGAAACTTTAAACTTTGAACTTACAGTATAATTTTTTAAACAACCGGGTATGGAAAAAAGACATTGGACTTATAATAATTTTTTAATTAACTGGGTCTGGAAAAAAGACTTTGCACATTTGTGCTATACAAACACATTACTATAGGGTTTTAGTTTTTAGTTACTGGGTCTGGAGAAAAGACTATGCTTGATTCTCAATTTACTCTTAGCGCATATATTCACAATATGCGCCGTATAAGTGAAAACAACAACAAAGACACAAATTCCACCAGTTTTAATTAACTGGGTCTGGAAAAAGACTAAGCTTGATTCTCATTATTATTCCACTGGAATATCATTATCATATCTTAGTTTGGATTTATATTATAATTTTTAAAATAACCGGGTCTGGAATAAAGACTTTGGACTTATATTATAATTTTTTTTTAAACAACCGGGTCTGGAAAAAAGACTTTGAACTTATATTATAATTTTTGAAACAACCGGGTCTGGAAAAAGACTTTGGACTTATATTATAATTTTTGAAACAACCGGGTCTGGAAAAAAAAGACTTAGGACTTATATTATAATTTTTTAAACAACCAGGTCTGGAAAAAAGACTTTGAACTTACATTATAATTATTGAAACAACCGGGTCTGGAAGAAAAGACTTTGGATCATATTAGACTTTCTTTATTAACCGGGTCTGTTAAAAAAGACTTTGCACTTTTGTGCTATATGAACGAATTACTATAGGATTTCAGTTTAGAACGGATTCGCCAAAATTCCCTTCAAATTTATTACATTTGTGGGTAAAGTCATTATTACATTTGTGGGTGTAACAGGCTCCCTCCCTACGAAATCCTGGATCCGCGCCTGTATACATGTATATGTAGCTGGTACAAAAAAATGTTAAAACTCGCCGTACGGCCGCCGTAGAACAAATGTGACCAAGGTATAAATGAGTACGTGTCCTGAGATAATTCAATCGAGCTCTAACTAAACCATGCATGGACCTATAACTAGCATGTCAGTGTCAAGTTGCGGAAAACCGGCAATCCTATGGAATTAGTAATGAACTTCATTTTTTTGTAATTAATTATTGGATAAAGTTCTGTACATAATTCAGTTCGATCGTATACTTTTCGATAATTGGATGAAGACCATTTCGGGGTAATAACCACTATATCACTAATAAATAGACCTACCAAAAAATAACAATGTGCAATATATAGAAGTCATGTCGGATGTAACGTCGATACTAAGGCCGCGATCATCATTTTCGCCCATATTTCAAATACCTTTCTCTTTCGAAAACTGGCAATGGGGAAACACTGACGCCATAATTTGTTTTGTGGGACGCCAAAGTGTTACTGTCATGCAGAGCTGTCTCACTAAGTCTCAGGTCTCTATTATTTAGTGATCGATGTGCAGGATTTTTCCTTCTCTATTTTAGACTGAAATACATTTATGATTTTTATAAAGTTTTTTTTTTTTTTTTTTTTTTTTTGGGGGGGGGAGGGGGGCAGGGGGTCATTTTCACGTGAAAAATATGGCGAAAGCTGAGTCATTTGATCTGCTACTATATAACTTCTAGTTTTGTATCTAAATGAAACATGAATTAGGAAGCACAGCGATGGAACGATCAGTCCATATCCCAACAAAAAGTTTATTTGATTAAAAAGGAAAATCCAACAAGCACTGGAAATTTCATCAAAATCGGATGTAAAAAAAGAAAGTTGGACATTTTTTATGATCAAATTTCACAGACCAGTTATATGCACATCCAGGGGGGCGTTTCACGAAAGGACTTGTCGGACGTTTTATCCGACAAGTCCCATTTTATCCGACAGTTACCATAGTAACAGTACCTCTCAGCCAATCAACATCAGAGAAAGATGTCAGATCTGACAACTTGTCGGATGAAAATGTTGATGAAACACTCCCCTGGTCTGTATGACTGCATGATGACGTCACACACTTAATTGTATTCTTTGTCAAATATAAATAAATATTCTAATTTTTTCCTAATTGTATGTGACATTTTCATTAATATATTATCGCTGTGGATTATATTTCTATGGTTCAGTCAAGTAATTGGTCCTTATTATTTTGAAATATCTAAAAATTGAAATATAATTCAAACAATTAAAAAAATAAAAGAAAAAGTGATCGATCGGACATCATCAACTCTCATTTTCATATGATTGAGTTGTGCATAACTATTCTGTGAAAAATGTGCGCTATGCGAAATTTTGAAATGTCATAATTTTCTCATATTTTACATCCGATTTTGTTGAAATCTTCAAAATTATGCTTGTTGGATATTTCTATTGATTCAAATTAACATTCTTTTCTGGGGTGGACTTGACCTTTAAACATTGAACTATGGTCGAGGTGCAGCAGCATACCCAGGATTTTCCAAAAGAGGAGCAAATTTTTTGGAGGATATTTCGTGCGGGAAAAGAATTGACAAGCAAAAAAAGGAAAGGTCTTCAACCACAAATAAAGGATTTCGTACCACAAAAAATTGACAAGCCAAAAAAAAAATAATAAAATAAGGTCTCTAAGTTCAAAAGAGGGTCCACACGTCTGTTTTCATTGCATTTTTACATTCCAAATTATTAATTTTGCTTCTCAAAAGGGGGGCATGTCCCCTGGATCAGTTATGACTCGTCAGGGGGGGGGGGCACCTGTCCCCTGGATCACTTGTGACTCGTCAAGGGGGGTGCATATCCCCTGGATCAGTTGTGACTCATCAGGGGGCAGTCTGCCCCCTTAGGTATACGCTAGTGGCGAGGTGCAAAAAAAAAAACAGGGACAATGATTTACAAGTCATTATATAAGCACTGATTTTCAAGTCATAAGCACAAGGAGGTGAAATTGAGAACGGTGCGAAGAGAAAAAATGCAATGAAAGAAAGAAATTAGTATAAAGAAAGAAAAAAAATTGAGAAGGGATGGGGGCTGCATGGGATTGCGTCGTTTGGGAATTTCTTTAGTCTGACAAACTTTATTGCATTTTTGTTTCGTTTCTAACTTGACAAACAAGCCATGTACACGCCCCTCATTATAAAAGGGAGAAATATCCGGATCGGACTGTTATGAGAGAAAAGCAAAAAAAAAAATGTTGTGATATCGGCATCATAATTGATAGTGCATTGAAATAATGTAATTTCTTCATTAAAAAAATAACACACTTTCTTGTGAATAGGAACATGGCTTACCGCTTCCCCAACCTCATCTTCGCAGAGGGTGGACAAAATTATACTGAGCAAGTAGTAGTAGTTGACCTTCCTGTAAAATATCCTATATCCTATATTAAACGTGTAATTTTTGTTTGTCAACGAAACATAGCACGAATCTCTTGTAATGAAAAAATCTCTGAGCTGACTTTATAATTTTATAAATTACAACATATTTTATTAATTGAGAAAGAGCAGAGGTCAAAAATACAGTATATAATTGAGGGATCCAGCCTGGGGGCACCCCAGGAATATTTTTGAAATTTGCTTATGGACTTACATTTTTTATTTATTTACTTTAATGCATTTTTAATCTATTAATTAATTCATTCATTTATCATGTATTCTGTTTCATTTACCCAAGGTAAGAGAGTCTTGCACAAGAGAGCTAAATGTTCGAAAATGGCCACTATGGGCCCGTCTGTTTGCTATTTCCACCACTTTTTATTTCTTTCTTCACAACGTTAATTTTGTATAAGAATCTTCTACTATAATTGGCGTGCTTGCCTGACACACTTTCATTCCAATTTGATATTGACCGAACATTGCCATAAACATTACCGATAAATCGTTCTTGTACCATGATTGTTAAGAAAAAAAAGAAGATGTTCACCTATACCCTGGCAAAATGGCATTTATTGCATGCTTAGTTTCAAGTTTCCAATTTGCACCTTTCTAATGAGTCTAAGTAGAAACACAAGTAAAGAACTATATAGCTCTTGAGGCCTGTTCAGAAATAATATGTTGGATACAGGGGCAGCCTTCGCTGATGGGGGGGGGGGCGAATTTTGTCAGCCCAAAATTTTCCCTGATCGGCCTCTCGAAGTTGATTTGTTTATGTTTATTTGAAGGGGTAACAGTGCATCTCTTAGCTTTATTTTAATAAATCATCATAAACATAATCTCATAAGCCTTGGTTCGTGCGCAAAGTGCGAACTAATTTTTTTTTTTTTTGTATTTTGTCCTAAAACTTGAACATTCTGGGCAATGTTTGTGAGCCTTAACGTCATGTAACTGATTAATATTACTGCGTATAGCGTGAACAGAAATTATAATACGTTTTGATCTGATCGAAAAGGGACCACCTGTCAAAAACTATACTTGCAGTTGGCCATGAATGCGTTGCATATTTCAACAATCAAATAGTGCATGCAAGCGCGAGCTGATTTTTTTTTTACATTTCTACCTAAAGAAGGGAAAATCTAAGTTCTTTTTGTCAATTTGTGAACATGATAGGTATATCACTGAACAATTGATGCGTGAGAAAAGCGTGAGCGTAAAAAATCGAGATTTAGCCTAAAACGGGACACATTTTTCATGTTTTGTAAATCATGAAAATGATGAATAATTGGGAATCTTTCTACATGAATAATGCGAGCGCGCCAAACGCGAGCAGAAAACTTTTGGAAATCTGAAATGAAAATAAGGGTCCATCTAAGCTCTGTGTTTCAAGTAGTATACTTTGGTGGAAAATTGCTAGGTGGATATTGATCGCACTTAATAAAAAGCTGATATTTTGTTTTATTTTCAAAGTCGTCCACTCATCTTATTTTATTCTTTCGCCTCCTTTTATTTCTTTTTCTTCTCTCTTTTCCCCCTTATTTTTCAACTTTCTTTCTTTCAACCTTTTTCTTCATTTTTTTTTGCTCCGCCAAGGGGGGCAAGCACCTCGCCCCCCTTCCTGGATCCGCCTATGCAAATATTCAAAGTAAAAATGTTCTGTAATGAAGACAGGATCATTCAGAATTGTGCTAAAAGATGTACATGCATAGGCAAGGCATGCAGATCCATGGGGTCGAAGCGGCCGCGGGCAACCCCCTACCTCTGTTGGCGGCGGAAAAGGAGGTAAAAGAGAAAATAACGAGGAATGAAAAAAGGAGTAAGGGAAGAAAATGATAAAAGAAGGAAGAAAGTGTAATAAAACTGGGGAGGGGATGATAAGAAAATAAAGAAGGAAATCAGGCCATAATGAAAAAAAAAAAACGTTTAAAAACGTTGCTTACACTTCGCGCTCGCATTGACTTGAGCGGGATAATAATATGTTCAACATGTTCAAGAGGATATCAACTGCCCTAAAATATTAATTTTCAAGTCTAGTCAATATGCACAAATTATTCTCGCCACTCGAATATTAATTATCTTCTTTTTATTCAGCGATACACATTCTCTTCATGATTACAAGAAAAGTTCTAAATTCATATTGCAAAAATATTAGCTCGCGCTTTGCGTTTACAAATTTAGTAAGTAAGTGCGATCAATATCCGCTTCACATTATTTTTCTAAAGTGGTTGAAGGTAGCTGAAGGTTGAAAGGTAATCTGAAAAATAAAAATATTGCGCTAACTTTTTTGTGAGAATGAAATTAAGCAAGCGAAGCGAGAATGCCGATGGTACTGAATAAAAATATAGCACCGCAGAATAGAAAAAAGGAGCTCGAGTTAGAATCTGTTATAACAATGGCAATATATACAAAACATACACAACACAATATATTTAAATTTCATTTTTCATAATAACATATTTTATGAATTTCCATATACATCTGTTCACACTAAAATTACACTACTGTACGAAAAAACAACACCTAGAACAAACTATGAATAACCCATTTTCCCCCCTTTCAAATAAATTGAGATCCATTTACGCACATGCACACGCCGTACTCCCCCTTTCCCCATTTTCTTTCTCCTGCTCCTTCAATACCCTCCAGGAATTGCTCAGGGTTCGGGGGGGGGGGGTGTCGATCTCCCTTTGATCATCATACTTTTTAATGAATCATAATGGCAATCTAATGGTAGCATCTAAACTCGCTCGTCGCGCTTGCATAAACTTATGCAGTCCTTGTGAGCATAGCTCACCCCCCCCCCCTCCTGGTGACTTGGAACCCCCTCCCCATTGAAGAGAAAAGAATGATAAAGAGATATGTATCACGTCAAAATCTATCACAAAGTTAGATTTTTGTATTGAAGGGTGATAAAAAAATTGCTCGCCTGCAGCTTTTCTAGTAATAATTTTATCCTTTATGCAATTCTGTCCCCCCTTGAAATTTTAGACTGGTAGTGCTACTGACCACCCCCTCAAAAAAAGTAATGATAATAATAATAATAAATTACAAGTAAAAATAGGCCTAAATGTAAAAAAAAAAAACTTTCAGGGACCAAACTTAATTGTGTCAGTTATCCAATCTCCTCCAACCCCGTAAAGACCGACACTGGACACCCATGTTATTTTACATACACCGCGATGAAAGCGAAAATTGGGGGAGGGGGCGTGCCCCCAAATTCTTTGGCTAGGATTTAACATTATCTAGGATATGTTAATGCTTGTATGGTATCTCCGCGAAACCTCTTCGAAATTCAGCAGGGTTTTACGATCGTTATTACATTAAAAATTAGCAAGCTGATTTAGACTTCGTGGCACATACATGTACGGCATTACATTTTTTCCTCCCGTTCGTTTTTTTTTGTAATCCTCAATCGTCAACCTGGACGTGTTCTTATATGCCTAATTCCACTTTTCCTTAATCCCTTCTCTTCCTTTTTTTAAATTCAGCTTTATCGCTATCTCATAGGCGGATCCAGGGGGCGAAGTTCCCGGGTCCCCGTAGTGGCGGAGCAAAAAAAAAAGGAAAGTAAAAAAAAAAGGAAAAGGGAAACGAGAGGAGAAAAGGGGGAAGAAGACAAATGAATAAAACAAGGCGAGCTGTCATTATTGTTTGATTTATAAATTGATTTTTATTATGTGCAGCCATATTCCGTTTTATGGTCCAAGTATCAATGCAGCCCCCGCTACGCGCTCGCATTATTTGTCAAGTACCCTAGTCTTCGTATATTCAATGAATTCTCAAAAATATTCATATTCAGGTCTGATTGTCAAAACCTATCACATGATTGTCAAAAGACAATTAAAATAAAATCGGTTCGTGATTTGCGCTCGCATTAATTGTTAAAGATTATATCAACCAATGTCTTCTATTCATAAATACAATGCTTACAATATCCAGTTGTCAGAACTTGATATTAACAAATTTCTCGCTTTCATCGGGCTTATTAGTTATTAGAGTAACAAATAAGATAAGAACATTTTCATGAATTGCTAATTACTATATTGTATTTTTTTCAGAATAGAATGTCGACAATTTCATCTCGCGCTTTAATAGGTAGATAATTACCATTTTCGTTATGATGACAAAATGTCCTTAGAATATCCCCGTCCTAGGTCAAAATAATTTTACAAAAATATCAGCTCGCGCTCACAGGCTCGAATCATTTTATTAAATGCAATCCACATCCAATTTTCATTTTTAGTGATTGAAATAATGCTTATATTACTTGAGATTATAATATAAACAATATTCTGCTCGCACTTCGCGCTCGCATTATAAATGTGAAAGATGCCTAATTACCCATCTTCACGAATTACAAAACATGAATAGTGTCCAGTCCCTTTTTTGAGCTCTAAATCTCAAAATTTTCCCCATCTCGCTTCGCGCTCGTATTTTTTTAGTGTTTAGTAGTTCAGGATTACAAAAATTGCTTAGAATATCAATTTTCTTGATTGGAATTTCAAAAGCTCAGCTCGCACTTCGTGCTCACATTATTCGATTGTTGAAATAGGCCAACAAGAATGTATCGTCTTCATGGAAACTACAAGCAGGTCCCTTGTTTATCAGGCCAGGGGCCCGTTGCAGAAAGAGTTGCAATCAATCGCAACTCAAAAAATCAGGCGCAAGTCCCAAATGCGCGTTGTTGATTGGTCGAAAATCAAATTGCGCGTGATTTTTTTTGAGTTGCGATTGATTTCAACTCTTTCTGCAACGGGCCCCAGAACAGTGGCTTACCTAGGATTTTCCCAGGGGGGGGGGCAAATTCGTCCGCCCAAAAATTTGACGAGCAAAAAAAAAGGACTTCAAACACAAATAAAGGAATTTGTACCAGAAAAAAAAATTGACAAGCATAAAAGAAAGAAGAAAAAAAAGGTCTTCAAGTTCACAGGAACAGGCCACTTGCGGGGGGGGGGGGGAGGATACGTTCCTTGTATGGGTTGTGACTCGTCAGGGGGGGGGCAGTCTGCCCCCCTCTTGGCCTCTGCCCCGGCCCCCCGTAGGTATACGCTAATGGGCCAAACATATATTTAAAAAATTGTACTCGTGCTTCGCATTTTCAGTAGCAATTAGATATACGAATCTTGCCCATGATCAAAACATTACTCTTTTTCTTTATCTTTCCCTCTCTTTCTTTTCTCCCTTTCCCCATTTCCAAATTTCCCTTACCCTATGCATGCGCTGAAATATGACGTGAAAGACATGAACACAATCGTTGTACACGCAAAAAATGTGTATGATGGGAATGTCAGGAGGCCGAGCTGAGCGAGCGTGGCCACTGTCCATCGCATCGCGCAGTGCATGCAGCATGCAGTAGTTGTATACCGTAATTTCAATCAATCATCTCCATAGTTCAGCCAATGAACTAATCTTGTCGCACGTGGAAATTTGTAGCCAAAATTTTGACAGAAACATCTCCAATACGTTTTCGTGAACCTAAAAAAAAACTAGAGTAACATGTGAACTACAGGTTAGAGGGACAGCATAAGGGTAAAGTCAGTCCCCATGTTTTTTTTTAATTCTCTAACCAATCTAACGCAACGTTATGGTCGCCTGCGCTCCTCGCAGAACTCGCCGCCGGGGGAGAAACTCGACGGAAGTCATGCTATAACAATAACCGACGAGCATATACGGAATTAGCAGACTACGCTCGCAGGGATATTTCGGTTTGCTAAAAGTGGAACGGAATAGCGATCGACGAACAGGGGGAAAAAACCAGTCGTGGACGAAAGTGGGCGCTATATCGGTGCGCATAAATTCAGCTAATTGTCAGTGAATTCAGCCGAGGAAATTGATTTTATTTCTCAGAGTTTATTTAAAATTTTGATATTTCCAAGATGAAATTTTGTCACTTTCACATTGATTTATTATCAGCAATTGTTATTCAACAAAAAAGATTCATTCAACTGGAAATGTTGTATCCTTTACCAACACTATCCACGAGCTTTAAGTAACCGGGTCTGGAGAAAAGACTATGCTTGATTCTCAATTTACTCTTAGCGCATATATTCACAATATACGCCGTATAAGTTGAAACAACAACAAAGACATTAATTCCACCAGTTTTACTTACCTGGGTCTGGAGAAAAGACTAAGCTCGATTCTCATTTTTTTTCAGGAATACCATTAACGTAACTTAGTTTGTACTTAAATTATAATTTTTGAAACAACCGGGTCTGGAAAAAAGACTTTGGACGTATATTATAATTTTTAAACAACCGGGTCTGAAAAAAAAGACTTTGGACTTATATTATAATTTTTTAAACAACCGGGTCTGGAAAAAAGACTTTGGACGTATATTATAATTTTTGAAACAACTGGGTCTGGAAAAAAGACTTTGGACGTATATCATAATTTTTTTAACAACCGGGTCTGAAAAAAAAGACTTTGGACTTATATTATAATTTTTTAAACAACCGGGTCTGGAAAAAAGACTTTGGACTTATATTACATTTTTTGAAACAACCAGGTCTGGAAAAAAGACTTTGGACGTATATTATGATTTTGGAAACAACCGGGTCTGGAAAAAAGACTTTGGACGTATATTATAATTTTTGAAACAACTGGGTCTGGAAAAAAGACTTTGGACGTATATTAAAATTTTTTAAGCAACCATGTATGAAAAAAAGACTTTGGACTTATATTATAATTTTTGAAACAACCGAGTCTGGACAAAAGACTTTGGACTTATATTATAATTTTGGAAACAACCGGGTCTGGAAAAAAGACTTTGGACGTATATTATAATTTTTGAAACAACTGGGTCTGGAAAAAAGACTTTGGACGTATATTATAATTTTGAATTAACCGGGTCTGGAAAAAAGACTTTGGACATATATTATAATTTTGAAACAACCGGGTCTGGAAAAAGACTTTGCACTTTTGTGCTATATGAACGCATTACTATAGGATTTTAGTTTTGAACGGATTCGCCAAAAATTCCTCCAAATTTATTACATTTGTGGGTAAAGTCATTATTACATTTGTGGGCGATCAAAAATTATTACATTTGTGGATAAAGTGCATTATTACATTTGTGGGTGAAATTATTACATTTGTGGGTAAAGTGTTATTACATTTGTGGGCGTTATTACATTTGTGGGTAAAGTGTTATTACATTTGGGGGCGTTATTACATTTGTGGGCGTTATTACATTTGTGGGTGCAACACCCCCCCCCCCCCCGGGCCCCATTTATTTTCTTTTACACCTACAGGGGCCCAAGTAGCTTGCCTAGATATTGTCATGAAAAACGTATTCTTCCATAAAGGTGTATATACAACATATCTTGTTTGTAGAGCTTTTGGGTACCTGAAGAATTAATCGACCCCCCCCCCCCACCACCCCTGGCACGTTGCCACATGCCATATACGAACAACTTTAGGTCCGTAAGGACGATCTACATGTTTGGTTGAAATCTGATATCTGGTTCTAAAGAAAATCAATATGAAAATATGATTTCCCAAATTGACCCTTTTTCAAATATTTCATCCCCTGCTTTAGGAGCCCAAGGTGACTATCCTAGGTCTTGACATGAACAACTTATATTCTCCATTTATAAAGGTATCTACATTCAACAGATCATGACTGTACTACTTTTGGGTCTGGAGAAGATTTTTAAAGTTTACCCACTTTCTCCAATCGGGGGGGGGGGGGGCACATGCTCCATATGAATAAACCCCCTACTGATGATCCTCACCAAGTTTGCTCGACATCCGCCCAGGGGTTCTTGAGAAGATTAAGATGTAAAAAGTGTAGGCACAACTGACAAAAAGCGGTCACAATAGCTCACTTGAGCCTTTGGCTCAGATGGGCCAAAAATAAGGGAACTGAGCATTAAAATCCTTAAACTGACAACAATCAGACGTAGTGAGAATATGTGTTCTTTCAGTACAAATTGGCAATCATAAAAATTTTAAACATATTTAAGTCTCAGTGGATATATTATAAGCAAATGTTTTGTTTAACACGTTAAGCATTAAAGTAAAAATACAAGTGTTGCCAATTAGCAAAAGAAAAGGTGATCAAATAGGCCTCTAAATAAGTCGTCATAAAAGCTTGGGTTAACTTACAAGTTCTGGCATCTCTTGTATTCTTGGAAAGGTGGTGATGAAGTCTGTAATGGTCATGTATGTCCTCTTCTTTAGCATCATTTGACGATAAGCAGCAGTGTCTTTGAAAAATTTGATAATTTTCCCCTTATTTGCTGCAGTGGGAACTGTGTGCTTCTTTCAGTTAACCTGAAAGACAGAAGTTACCGTATTATTTCAACCATCAAAATAACCTGCATGTACATGTAAGGCACTTTTATTGCCTTGGACATACTCTTTTTATTACTTCTAAACGTGCCTTTAATTTGGTGCCCCCTTGATCTCGTATTTTGAGCTATTCTGCATTTCATACATTACACAGATGTGCATGCGTACTAGGGATGCCATCGACATGGCAATTACATCATCAAAATGACAGAAACCATGCCAATATCGACATGAGAAATAGATTTCACAACATTTGTCAATATAATTTCGTTAAATGTTAAATGTATGAAATCACCTATTAGAGCTTTCCAAATGTGCATTGTCACTCAGATTGATGAAACAAACTTGAGAATGAAAGAATGATGATTATCAAGGCAAGTCATTGACCAATAATAATTTGCTTTGAATCTCTTTTTTTACTTTTTAATAATTTATTTGACTTATTTTTTAATTGTTCGGAGGGCTTTCGAACAAATCTATACATATAATAACTACATGTACAGTTTGCAAGGTGTAATTATTGTAAATCATTAATCTGACTTCGGTTCAAAGCGTGAAAGCTGTCCGAAAATACTTTTGATAATGTCTTTTCAAATATAGAGCAAGTTTTATTTTTCTACTTTTTCCTTACCAAAACTGTATTTGTGCTTTAAGAATATATTGAATTATCTTTTCTAATCAGTTTATTTAAACTCAGACAAATCTTTCAGTCAGCCACCCATCTTATTTCACATATTATTTTGCAGGAATCAACAATGTAACAAGATTTACATTTCTCACACCTTTTCTTGTAATTCTTCATCTTCTTGTTTGTGATCATCTGATTTGGCATGCTTCCTCTTCTTACCCTGTTTGCCATTCGGCCTCATATTCTTGAATCTGTACTCAATGAATCCTTCATTTTCTGGGAAGAAATGCTCCTGTCATGTCGAAAGTATAAAACATAAGTAGTCACATGATATCATGAGATCCAGTACTTCAAAAGTCAAAATCATGCATTCTTCGTAAAAATAAATAAATAACCTGAGTCAAAAAGGGGCCTGAGCCTTCGATCCTAGCAGAATCTTCTTGGAAGGAAAACCCATTCAGTGTGTTGCTATGGTAACCAAATAAACAGATAATATTTTTTTAATCTTTTGTATTTTGAAAAGAATATGCAATTTAGTGATAAAGATGTAAATTTGTGATTCTACTAATAAGATTGGCCTTATTACCAGCTTTATGTAGACACCAAAATCACAAAATACCATTGATCCTAACTGGAGTTATGAAGATAATATCGGCACGCAAAAAAAGGGCCCCAAAATTGGAAAAATCCTATTTTAGGGGCGGCGGGCGGGGTCGGCCAGTTGCTTTTTTTTGTTCCTTTTTAATTAGACATCCTGTAAATCAACAAATAAGTAATAATACGAATTACTCTTATCATTGGAATTCTTGTTTTTATTATGTCAATAATCATTGCTATGGTAACACACTCAACATAAATAGGAAATTGCATTTATACTGGACCTGCCTATCTGTATGCGTTTTGTGTACATTATCACGTCATTTTGATCCAAAAATTTTACTGGTTTTAGTTAACATAAAAGATAAACAAATACTTTATAAAAATCATCAAATTATACATCAAAATAACAGGAATTTACTCTAGATACTTTCTATTGATACCAATTTCTAAGATCTTAGGTGTTTTTTACTCTGTTTATAATGTGTCACATGAAAAAAAAAATGGTAGCAGACTAAGTGACAAGTGCTGGTAGACCTCTCCTCAAGATTTCTTCTTCACCGCCCTAGATATTAATATCTAAAGTTATTTCAAGTTCATTTTAACAACAGTTTTGTAAAACTTCAAGTTTGGACAGAAAAGGGATCAGTATGAGTGCCGGAATCGAAAAGAAAAGTGAAAAATATACCTCTAGGAAAACACGCTCAAACTACAAACTGTTGCACGATGAACTAGAGGACAATACTACCGTCCCTGCAGGCGTGGAGGTCCCTCCTCAGCCTGCTGGAAATACAGGCACAGAACTGGCAGGCCTTCTTAAAGAGGCAACCAGTAACTTTGAGAAGATGATGGACAAGGCGGTGAAGACACTAGTCGATAGTGTCAAGAAAGTGGAGAGGGCCCTTGAGTTTGAGGGGCTTCGCATAAATGACTTGGAAAAGAAAAATGTAGAACTAGAGAGTCGCCTGGAGAAGATGGAGAAAGCATATGAAACTTTAGTTCAAAAGGATCGATCTAGAGATAGTGAAAATAACAAGGCAGACCGTCTTTCACGAAAAAATAATTTTCGAGTTGTGGGAGTTGAGGAAGCAAAAGATGAAGAGGATTGCCTGAAACTCGTCGAGGACATGCTGAAAACAAAATTCCATATGGCAGTCAAGGTGGAGAAAGCCATCAGGACTGGTAAAAGGGGTGTTAAGCCACGCCACATCATTGTGAAAACACATGCCTACGACGATAAGGTTAACATACTAAAGAAATCAAGAGAAGCTCTTAAAACAGAGAAATATTACTTGACAAACGATCTCACTAGGATGGACTTAGAGGTGAAAAGAAAGCACCGAAAAGAGGTGGAGGAGTTGTATCAGAAGGGGACAAAACTGCGTTTCTATGCTGGGCAGTGGAGAAACGAGAAAGGAATTCCTTACTTTACTTCTTAAGTCACCACATGTAGTGCAGCTTTAAACCTTTAGTTATGCCTGTTCTGAATCACTTTGCCTTGGACATGTTGGAGAGGATGATTTATTTACCCATGGGACTAAAACCACACAGCAGATTTTGAGCCCATTATCATCTTCTAAGAAAAACCAGCAAAAGAAATGAACCATTGTCCTGATCAGAGAAACTCTCCAACCCCCTCTCTCCAACTCCCCCTCTCTCTCCCTCCCTCCCTCCCCCTCTCTCTCTCTCTCTCCATTACACACACACATACAGCTTTATTGATACTTGTCACAGGAGAGGTTGCCGTGATCTTCCTCTTTTTCATTTATATTTTTCCTGTAGTAACTGAACTTTGTTGCAGGAGTGGGCATGGCCTCGTGTCTATTGTTTGCCATGTTCTTCACTCTAAACTTAGTTGTATATATGTTAATAAGTAGATAGTTTTTCTTGTTTTCCATTTATGTCTTTTGTTATATCATGTCTGTACTTGATTTAATTATCATTGCTAAGCCTATTCAGTGTGAGGTGTTTACTACTATTTTCATGTTTAAATGATGTTGGATGATTTACAGCAAGATATTGACTGTAGGTACTATATTCCGAATGAGTTTAACCCACCTGCTGGGAAGCAACAATCTCATTACTTAAGCTTCTTGCACTGCAATGCAAGAAGTCTGTCTAAAAGTTTTGACAACCTAAATATGTTGCTATCATCTCTAAAATTTAATTGCTCTATAATAGGTGTTACCGAGACGTGGTTGAGTGCTCAATCACCATCATTATTTCTGATTGATGGTTACCAGATAGTAAGGAAAGATAGATCAATTGGCCGTGGTGGGGGTGTTCTCTTCTATGTGTCTAACAAGATCTCTTTTAAACTCAGGGAAGATCTTTCCCTCCAAAATCAAAGTGCTGAAATGTTGTGTATTGAAATAGACTTACCCTCTGATAAAAACATGATTGTATGTATAGTGTATAGACCCCCTCAAGCTGACATTGATAATTTTCTCACAGGTATTGAGTTATTATTGACTGATATAAATGCATCTGATAAATCAGTTTGCATGATGGGTGACTTCAATATTGATCTGTTGATAGAAAATGTAAACACTCTCCGTTTCCAAAATATTCTTGATTCTAATGCTCTATATGCAATGATTAATAAGCCAACAAGAATAACTGACAGGTCATCAACACTTCTTGATAACATTTTTGTGAAAACTACCAAAGGTTATTCCCAATCAGGTTTATTTTTTAGTGAGATTTCTGATCATCTTCCAATCTTGTGCATGCTTTTATGATATTCATTCCAACAAATGCAATAAGGCTAAAGTTATACTAAAGCGCAAAATTACTGAAAGCAATATTTCTAGCTTGAGGGATGCTTGTCAGGAAGAGAGTTGGTCGGATGTATTGGAATGTCATGATGTTGAACAGGCTTATGAATCATTTAGTAAAATTTTTCATCACCATTTGGATGAGACTATTCCACTTGTTAGAATAAATAATAGAAGTACAGGTAAACGGCCGTGGATTACAAAAGGTATACTACAATCAATCAAAAGAAGAAATGTCTTATACAAAAAGAGTGTAAAGAAACCTTCACAAGAGCATGTTGAAAAATACAAAAAATATCGAAATAAGCTGACTTCTATTATACGGTCATCACGGAGTTTGCACTATTCTAGACAGTTTGAGAATGCTCGAGGTAACATGCCCTTGACATGGAATGTTGTTAGAGATATATTATGTAAGAAAAATAAGTCAGAACCTGCCCAAAAATTTGTTCATAAGGATAAAGAGCTTACTTTTGATAATGACATTGCAAATGAATTTAACAGCTACTTTGTGAACATTGGGCCTGACCAAGCGAAGAAAGTAACTCCCGTAGAAGTTAATTACAAAGAATATTTACAAGACAGGTCCGAATCATCTATATTTCTTAAGCCAGCTGATCATCTTGAGATATTAAACATTGTTAAGTCTCTTAAAAATAGTAGGTCATCTGGGCATGATGAAATAAGTTCAGCATTGTTAAAACAAATAATTGGCTCAGTCCTTACTCCTTTACTACATATCTGTAATCTGTCCATTTCAACTGGTGTATTCCCTTCCTCTCTTAAACTAGCCAAGGTTATTCCTGTTCATAAAAGGGAAAGCATGACCGTTATAAGTAATTATAGACCAATCTCAATTTTACCTAGTTGCTCAAAAATACTAAAAAAAAAAATTGTTTATAACAGATTGATTGCCTTTCTTGACAAAAACCACCTTCTTAATCCCAACCAATTTGGATTTCGCAGGTCTCACTCAACGGACCTTGCGTTGTTGAAATTTTATGATTATGTATCTAGTTCTCTGGCTAATCGTGAGCACGTTATTGGTGTATTTATGGACCTGAGCAAGGCATTTGACACCCTTGACCACTCAATACTGCTTTATAAACTCCAACATTATGGAGTAAGGGGCGTTGCCCTAAATTGGTTTACTAGTTTCAAATAGAAGACAATATACATGCTATAACTATTCTAATTCTGGTATATCAGTTATGATGTGCGGTGTACTGCAAGGTTCTATATTGGGTCCATTATTATTTCTGATTTATATTAATGATATTTGTTTGGTATCAAACACATTGAATTATATATTATTTGCTGATGACACAAGTGCTTTCCTATCACACCGTGATATTGATATCTTAGAAAGCACCATTAATGTCGAACTTCCGAAACTATCTAATTGGTTTAGAAGTAATATGTTGTCACTGAATGTAAAAAAGACTAATTATGTACACTTTAAAGGCAGGAAGTCCTGTCCTGACCATGATTTAAGATTGAAACTTGACAATGCTTTGCTTGAAAGACAGACATCCTTGGGGTCTATATCAATGATCAACTTAACTGGAATGATCACATGAAACACATCAGTAAACCAATTTCTCGAAATATAGGTATACTGTATAAAGTTAAGTACCTTGTACCTTATAAAATACTTTATATGTTGTACAATACTCTTATTCTACCTTATGTGTCATATTGCAATATTCTATGGGCAACATCAACGAGTGTCACAAACCCAATTCTTTTGTTGCAAAAGAAAGCAATTCGCATTTGTGCTGGAGTTGGTTACCGTGATCATACACGCCCTCTCTTTATAAAGCTGCAATGTCATACTGTTGATGATGTCCATTTTCTTCAAACTTCCCTTTTTATGTATCGGTTTAATGCCAAAATGTTACCTACCTGCTTTTCCAATATGTTTCAACAAAATAGTGCTATCCATACCTACCACACAAGACAAGCATCTAATATGCATTTGTATAACCCTCGCACACTGTTGGCTCACAAATCTATCAGACATTATGGACCTGATGTTTGGAATTCGATACCTACTAGTACTAGGAATATATTATCAGTGCATTCCTTCAAAAGTGCGGTAAAACGCATACTTGTCTCTAAGATGTAATTTTGTTGTACTGTACATTTTAAACTTAAATATTGATATAATTTCAATTATTATTACGCCTCACACACTCCTTGTAAATATTTGTAAATAGTTGTGGAACATAATAATTTGTTATTTGGTTTTCTCTGTTTGTTTGTTAGTTTTTTTTTTGTCCCCTCTTTGTGTAATCGTTAGTTTTGACTTTTCAGTATTGTTTTTATATTCATGTATGTATTTCATATATCCAAAGGTCTGACAACAGCTCAAGCACCTGCTTATTTTGTCATACCACTGCATGTCTGCAACCTTGTTATAATCAGATTATGTTAATGTTATGTTAATCATCATAATTATACATTAGTATTATGTAAAATTTAATGTAATCAATTTTGTGATGGTCACACTATGTACATTGTCATGACATGCAGAAATAAATAAATAAATAAATAAAAAAAATATTAAAGTGGAAGGTCACCCTGATGAAAAGGTTGCGGTAGAAATAGCGTGAAGACATGCTTCCATTTCACGGAAGCGTGCCTGCAGGCACGGTCGGCGGTTAAACGCTTAAAGGAGTGTTAACAGAACACACGTGTTACCTGCTAAAAGTTCAAGGCACAATAAAGGAAAACTGTGTAGGCCTACTTATAGTACAATTTGCATAAATTAGCCAAATTAATGAATTTCCAAATTCTATGCACAAATTGTGATCCATTGTTTGGTGATTTTAATATATTTGCATTAATTAGCAGTTAATCAATTTCCACATTCTGTGTAAAGGATATGGTTCCTGTACTTACATAAGCTTTTAGTTTTAGATCTTTTACATTTAGATCTAGACCCATCTCCTAGATTTTAAGTTAAGTCTAGGTCTAGATCTAGACTAGTTGGCCGGTCACTAACAGTAACAATATTCACAGCCGTAAGGCCCAATTAAGGCCAAGGCAGTATAGTGTATCACTCACACTACCTCGAGCGAAGTTTGTGCAGGCTCCACTCCACTTCACTACCGCTACACTACGCTCCACCTACCCAAACTTCGAGACCGTAAACTCTATCTGATATTCCGAGTGGCAAAGGTGGGATTTAATGGGGGGAAAATATAAAATTCATGCAACATCACGATCTTTAAAAACAATTAAATCTAATATTCTTACTTTACACCAAGTTTCACTTCTTTTCCGTGCTTCTATCAGTCTCAAAATTGGTGATTTAGAGCCAACATGAAGTTCCTCACACGTATAAATAATCCGCTGCCGATTTCAAAACATCGCATGCGCGTGCGAGGATCCGAGCTCGGACCGGACCCGGTAGCTCATCTCATGCGATACGGCAGCGAATTATTTATGTGTGAGGAACTTCATGCTGGCTCTAAATCACCAATTTTGAGACTGATAGAAGCATGGAAAAGAAGTGAAACTTGGTGTAAAGTAAGAATATTAGTTTTAATTCTTTTTAAAGATCGTGATGTTGCATGAATTTTATATTCCCCCCCCCCCCATAAAATCCCACCTTTGTAACTTGGAATATCTGATAGAGTTCACGGTCTCGAAGTTCGGGTAGGTGGAGCGTAATGTAGAGGTAGTGAAGTGGAGTGGAGCCTGCACGAAATGTCGAGGTACACTCACACTGGCACCTAATTGGTCTCAGGCCTACTGTAACTTAAAGGTAAATGCTAGTTTTGGTAACGATATCAACATGAGTTCGTACATAATCCAATGAAATGACCACCAAATTGTCTGTTTGTATAAATAAAACGCATGTGCCAAAGGATTCTGGAAGAAATTGTGTAATTGCTGAGAAATCAGCAAATAAGCACAGGAATCGGGTATATAGAGCGTCGGGCCCGACGCTCAAAGCAATAAGTATACACTGTCCCACGTGCGCTTATCTGTAGTGGGGAAGTACAGTCTGAACATTTTTCAGCGTAGATTTCAAGATTTCACGAAGTTCAGTTTATGTAACTGTACCAGATCTAGATCCTCGATGATATACTGACAATTAAGCCTGGTTTTACAGACTTTCTAATGAAATCAGTGTTTACTGGAACTACTGGAATTTCTCTTTAATTGCGTGCGAAATTCTTGCCCAGAATTAACTGCGACAGCCCGAACGCTCGAACGTCTGCAGCGTTCGGGCCGGCGCAGATATAGACCTCTTCAGTCCACAACCTGCGTTTGGAACTGGATTGTAGGCAACAAAGCCGAGGTCGAGGAGAGGGTCTCGATCTCGCTGCGATTTTCGTTATTACTGTTAGCTTTATGCCGTGTTTTTTGCAACAAAATAATATTCGGAGTATATAGCAACAGGTGGTAGGTAAACATAGTACTGCAAAATATTGAATTTTATGATGTGCTTGACTTTTGGTCCAACCCCTTACACACACTAGACCACTAGATCTAGTCATCATGCGACGGACAGTTGTGTTAATCTCACGTTCAACTCACACGTACGTACACGTACATCTCCGCGAAAGTTACAGCGTCAATTGAAACGTACTTTCAATCTCAATCAATCACAGTTGCAAATTGCAATCATTAGCCCATTCTTCCTCAGCTTTGATCTGTACAATTCAATAAACACATACCTTTCAAAATCTGAATGATTTCCTCCCTGAAATCTTTTAAAATGTACTCCAGTTCGGCCATCCTGATCCTGGTATGCCTAGATTCAACAGCTCACTTGCACAGTATGTTGTGCGGTACACAAAGTCGACAGAATTTATTGATGAGCGAGCCGCGGCGTGGTCATGTGACATATTGTAAGCCTTTTCATTGGTAGATAGTTTGGGTATTTTGTAATTTTGTTTGGATCAACTTTAAATGCGCGCGAATTCGTCTATTTTTAATCCATTTCGGATTGACAACGGCAAAAAATAACCCAAATAGTTTACAATATTTTGTAATCGCTAACTAGAGTACTATTTGTAATCGCGCGAATTAAGAGAGTAATCGGGGATCTTCCTCACATTAATGATGCGAGCGCAAAGCGCGAGCAGAAAATTTATATATATATTTTTGAACTGATCGAAAAGGTACCTGTAACTATCTAAATTCGAGCCATTATAATTGTAATCAAATAGATTAACTTTTTAATCCAGCTCAGATTGTCCTGAGGGACAAATCCCTTCAGATTAAAAAGTAAACTTTTCTTGGATTACTAATTTTTAATCTTCAGGAAGATTACTTTAATCATAATCAAATTAGATTAAAAACTAATCAATTATGAATTAACTATAAATCCCTTTCTAGATTAACACTTTCACAATCTAAAAAACAGTACACAATATGAAATTAAGAATTGGGTGCTTTAACAGCTTTATTGTCATAACATTTCATCAGTTAACATTCAAAATTCAATGCTTTCAAAGCATTATTTACATTGCAACAATACACATTTCGTCAGTTAACATTCAAAATTCAATGCTTTCAAAGCATTATTTACATTGCAACAATACACATTTTATCAGTTAACATTCAAAATTCAATGCTTTCAAAGAAGTATTTACATTGCAACAATACACATCAGAGTGTAATGTGATTATGAAGACCATTGTACAATCAATTCTCAATATAATGAAAGTAGAAACATTAAATATTCTGTACAATTATAAGGTGAACTAAAAATATCCCCGAAGGTGATTAATACCCCCGCCCCATCAATAACATGCTGTTACCATGACAACACGATTTTCGGCACGTGAAAATGTGTCTTGCACATCCTTACACCAAGACAAATGTTTGTGCCAAATTGGTTGAAAACTGAGGAAGTAGTTCGATCCCCAAAATTTTTACTACATTTTCTGACAAAACATGCCGTTACCATGGCAACACAGTTTCCGAAACATGTGGAAAATGTGTCCTGAACATCCTCACACCAAGACCAATCTATGTGCCAAATTTCATAAGTATTGGTTGAAAAATAAGGAAGTAGTTTGATCCAGGTTTGCAACGGACCGCCCGCCCGACCATACGCTGATCACTATATACCCCCCTTCAAACTTCATTTGGCGGGGGTATAATTATGATATCAAGTGATGTGATTTGATATAAATTCATTAAAAAAAAAGAATAAGTTATATCATATATAATAAGGAAGGGATAAGTGACCAGGCAATGTATAATATTGAAAGAGTTTACGATGCAAGTTGTGTTTTAGCGATAATCAGTGTCACAGTAAATAACTTCATGGCATAATTAATTATAGTCATGTGTACTCAAATTCATAAATTGCAGAAATAAAGAAATGAGAGCAAGTTAAACAAAAACTTTGAGATTGTTGTAACAGAATAACTGACCAACAGGGACCGTGATTACTAAGTCTCTGCTGAACTTTGTTCAGGTGAGCCAAAAAGAGCAAAATAAATATGAAAATGAAATTTTAACCTTAATCAGACTGGATTATTTTGGAGGGGGGGGGGGGGGTAAATGCCTTAAAGGCCCCCCGCCCAATCTCGGCTTTATTGATCGCGCAATCGAAAAACGAAAATAGTCATGCATGTCACCCATGACTTAATCTACAAAACTGTATACTATTTGATTGTTCCAAAATAATTCAAAATTAATTTGTTATTATAAATTATCATAATTTATGCATGAAATTCGAATTTGACTGTTTTAAATTATAAGGCCCTTGTACCGCTAATCTTTTGTTTAGAGACTCCCTTTGAAATTCTGACCAAATGCACATAAAAAAATAATCAGTATCAAAGTGTCTTAAGTATTTAAATGTTTTTCAAAGTTCATATGTATTTATTTGTTTTCGATTTTTTTTGGATGGAAATTGTCGACAATAATTTCATGATCTTAAACAACATGAAATTAATTGATTTTAATCAGTAAAAGTAAAGAGAACGGTATGAATTTAGGCTACAAACAGAATTTGCATTTTGAGCAATTTTGGGACTGACATGCACTTACATAATTATGCATAATTTCGGACTGCATACCAAGGCGTCGCAAAGTTTGTCTCAAAAGATGCATGAGATTTATCGACAGATTTATTGCCAACATTTTTTTAAAGGGGGCCTTTCACCCTCCCCCTCCCAAGTCCATTTAGGGTTAAATTTGTCTTGATGTAAATTCTGCTTGATTCTTTACCTTATGACTCATGAATGATAAATCACTCTCAGCAATGTAATATCAAACTAGATATCACCTTGTCTTCTAGTTACTTTTGTGAAAAATGTGTCTGCACATCCTCACAAGCAGACCGATGTATGTGCCAAATTTCATGAATATTGGTTGAAAACTGAAGAAGAAGTTCGATCCGCAAGATTTGCAACGGACCGCCCGACCGTACGCTAATTTCCTATATACCCCCTTCAAACTGCGTTTGGCGGGGGTATAATAAACAACATTTCTTTTCAACCCTTAGGCTCACACCACAAGTAGTCAACGAACTCATTTTGTCTCGGAACACTTGTACATCATTACTCATCTTAATTCAGATAATTTCATACAAAGGCTCATTTTTTGGCATAAACTAACCACTAATTTAGCTTTCACTCAAAACCACTACTATCCCGATCGATCTCTAAAGCTTGAAATAACAACCTTGTACTACTTCTTTGCTCTGCATAATTAAAATATGTAAATTAGAACTTCTTTCATAAATGGTCTGCATACAATACTACCTATATGAATAACATTTTCTCACTCAGCGTATATTTATACCATTTGGAATTTGTACAAAAACATCACTTATTTTCATATTTTATCATTTTCATATTTATGTACAAAATCCGAAATAACAGCCTTAGATAAACTATTCTCTGTCATGTGCGTATAGACAGCAAACGTGCTTATGAATTACAAAGGTAAGGTGAGTTGGAGGCCTGTCCCGGTCTAACAAACCGTCTGTTCTGTCCCCGAAAGCCGCTTAGTTTTCTTGTCCAAGCTACTGCTCGGTTAACTTTAAATTTCGGATCGATAACGCCATACTTCTTACGGAGGCTTTGGTATCAGATGCCTGCATGACCCTGTACACTTCAGATGCCATGAACTCCTAGAAATTTTGAATTACTTGGGAAAAATGGACTCCAAATACATGAGACTTAAAAAGCATGTCAGTGGCTTCCACCACATTCTGTCCCGCTTCAATCACTACCTTGTCCGCAATCAAAAAAGATCGTAGTGGCTTGCGTCTGTGTCCAAGGGCTAGAATATAGGGCTGCCGAAACTCAGCAGATTTCCCAGCTGCTGCCGCTTGAACATCTGTCCCAATCTGGCAAAGAAGCAGAAAGAAGTGATAGTTGAGCATTGACAACATGAGCTACAAATTTTTAAAACATAGGCCCCAACATTATCATATTGAATGAAATGTAGAACCTAATTACTCTCGAATTGAAACAGAGAGGGAAAAAATACATGATGTAAACCTGTAGTATATTTGAAACAACCCCATGAATGAAGCATTGGGAGGCTGCCACGATCCATAAACAGCCAACGATATTTATAAGCCAACAATGAGGTTTTGCCAGTGAAGGAGAGATTAATGACTGCATGTATACATGCCCGCACAGCTGGAATTTGCATTACATAAGATATTGGAATGCATCTTGCAGGATGGCATACACCACTGCATTATATTTATATGGCCTCTTTCAAGTTCTGGCTCTGCAATTTGTAATCATCATATTATAATTGTTCTTTGTTGATTTTTTTGCATTTGTTATTATACATGAAGTTGATATTGTTGTTGAATAAATAAATACTACAATTAATTTCTTTTTAATGATCATTCACAATTCTTAATACATAGGATACACAGAAAAAAGGAAATGTTTTCATAGTGAAAAGTAAAGGGAGAGAGGCATTAACCAATGTAGAAGAAGATTCAAAAAGAGGTGGAACAAAGCCCGGGAACAAAAGAAAAAAACTAACATAGACTAATTGGGCTGTGTGGAGAAAAAACCCAATGAAGAGAGGGACAGACAGAAAAAACAGAAAGGGAAAAAAAGTTGTGAAAAAGCAAGAAATACACACTAAATAAGAAGCTTTGTGGGACAGGAATTTAAGGATAAATTGATGTCTGGTAGGGAACCCAAAATTCCCATATTCACTAATTGACTACTTACAGGTCTGTACTGGATGAAGTGCTCCAAACTCGATGCTCTTGAACTCGAGGTGGGGTTCTTTGTCTTTGTCAGTGGCTTATTTAACATCAGCAACAGTGCAGTTAAACCACACAGGTCTCCTGTAACATATACATATTATGATATTATAATTTAATATGTTTAATTAACTTTGGCACACTCCCTTATTGTCATGTAATGATAGTAGGTAAGATTATATCTTATCTGCTCACTTTGATGCAATGATGTACATACATGTACATTGCATCATCTCCTCATCGTAATGCAATGCATATATTGGACCCTCCATTCATCACAATTCCATGTGTGATAGAGAGAGATTACAAGGTCTCTGCCAAACTTTGTTCAGGCAAAACAAAAAAGTGTGGAGACAACTGTTGTTTGGATCATTAGATCTCTAAACATCTTTTTAACAATCATGGAGAGTGCCACTTAAGTATTTGAAAGCGGATAAATTTTAATATGTTTTGTCTGCTGTCACCTAGATAAAACAGCAAACTAATTTTCTTTGCACAACCAAACTGACAATAAATATAAATCAGAAATAAAGGGGGAATCTAGGCTGAAAATCTTATAATTTAGAAAGTAGAGTAAAATTTAACAAGCACAACACATCATATGTGTATAGAAAATCTTTCCCTTATATGGACATAACTAAGTAACAACAATGATCATAAACATTCCATCAGGAGTCAGTCATCACAGTTTATTATGTTTGGAGCAGAAAATTTGAATAATTATTTCACATAAAAAAATACAAATCATCAGCTTGCTCATTGAATATGCATGAAACCATTTTATTGAAGAAAAAAAAAAAAAAAAAAAAATAACTTCGTTACTTTTTCATCCGATTTTGATGACATCTTTAGTGTTGTGCTTGTTATATTTTACTCTATAAGACTTGAAGGTATATCTTTGATGTACTAAACTTTTTTTTTCACAATATATGCCAAGGCACTTCCTTTGATCTTCTCTATGCTCTATGCACCTTTTATATCCCCTTCAGCTCCCATTGTTCTGTTCTATCTTATATTCATGGAAGTAATCCCTTTGATTTTTCCCCCTCTTTCCTATGCACGAACCTACTTACTTCCACTGCAACATCCTCCTTCTTTCACCTCAACTCTATTCTTACTATTGTTTTCAATTTCTTTTTTTTTCAGCCTAAACCTAGCATCATACATGTACATAAGTTGTTGTATCTTGCTCTTATCTTCATTCGTTCTCCTGAAGACGAGCTGCGCAGTTCAGCTCGGAATGTGGCGTTTCCAACTCTTACATGGTTGTACCGCAAATACCTTCCGAATTGATTTATATTTTACTCTACGTTTTCAAATCATTTGAATTTCAGCCTGGAGTCCTTAAAAATAAATACTTTACTCACTGTTGTCACCTTCCTCAAACTGTTGAATTGAATCTTTTACCGCTGGATACCCGCTCAAACCTAATTTTATGATACGGTCTCGGTAGGACGACTCCCACTTTAAAATAAAATTGTCAGAAAGGTGCCCATGTTCTGTTTCAAAGTCCATGTTGATCTGTAAACCAAACAGGAATAAATATATTATTGTAAACCTAATTTTCATGCTTGTAATAGTAGAACATTGGGTCCATGATTCAATGCGTACATTTTGCCTAGTTCATGAAACATGGACATAACCCACATAAGGATAATTAAAGGAGAAAGAAACCCTAGAAACCAGTTTAATTCATATCAAATTGAAAAATCAAAGAAACATATTGTTGAAAGTTTGAGCCAGATTGAATGAATGATAAGAAAGTTATGAGTATCTGAATATTGAGATCACTAATGCCATGTAGATCATCCAATTGGCAATGCGACCGAGATCTGTGATGTCACATACTTACAACTCCCCCATTACTTTAATACTTATTTCACTTAAATTCTCTCTTTTATAGGGTCTATTGCAAGATGAGGTGTTCTTTAATGAGAGGAAAAGTACAGAGGTTTCACAGCATTATATCATGGATGATTTGTTTGTCATATCATAAGAATGAGCAAAATGAGATATTTGGGGGTATATTTTCACTGTCCAAAGGGGAGAGAGTTGTACGTCTGTGACATCACAGATATTGGTCGCATTGCCAATGGCAATGTCTGCATAGCATTAGTGATCTTGATATTCAAATGCTCATAACTTTCTTATTACTTGCCCAATCTTACTCAAACTTTCGGTGATTTCATTCTTTGATTTTTCTATTTTCACACAAGCTAACTTGCTACAAGGGTTTAATTATCCTTTAACATGCATGATTTGAGAAACTTTGGATCTACCCTAAATATGATTGGAATAAAAGCCCTATTTACAACTGGAGAAAATGGGAAAAACTGCAACATTATTGGGAAAGCCTAGTACAATTTTCTCTCTTGGTGAGAAAAGTGCATGCATTTTGTCATTTACATCATATATTATTTATCTTTAACGCTATCTAGTAAATATTACCCTGCTCCACATGAATAACTTTAAGTCCCTACCCCTATGGATGATCCTCATCACGTTTGGTTTTCAAGATGATAACAATCTGAATCCCCCCCACCACCCCTGGCACGTTGCCACATGCCATATACGAACAACTTTAGGTCCTTACGACGTAAAGACGATCTACATGTTGGTTGAAATCTGATATCTGGTTCAAAAGAAATTCAATATGAAAATATGATTTCCCAAATTGACCCTTTTTCCAAACTTTAATTTCCTTTAGGAGCCCAAGGTTACCATCCTAGGTCTTGACATGAACAACTTATATTCTCCATTTATAAAGGTATCTACATTCAACAGATCATGACTGTACTGCTTTACCCACTTTCTCCAATGGAGGGGGGGGGGGCACATGCTCCATATGAATAAACCCCCTACTGATGATCCTCACCAAGTTTGGTTGACATCCGCCCAGGGGTTCTTGAGAAGAAGATTAAAATGTAAAAAGTGTAGGCACAACGGACAAAAAGCGGTCACAATAGCTCACTTGAGCCTTTGGCTCAGATGGGCCATCAATAAGGGAACTGAGCATCAAAATCATTAAACTGACAACAATCAGACACACACTGTAGTGAGAATCTGTGTTCTTTCAGTACAAATTGGCAATCATAACAATTTTAAACATATTTAAGTCTTAGTGGATATATTATAAGCAAATATTTTGTTTAACACGTGAAGCATTAAAGTAAAAATAAAAGTTTGCCAATTAGCAGAAGAAAATAGGCCTCTAAATAAGTCGTCATGAAAGATCGGGTTAACTTACAAGTTCTGGCATCTCTTGTATCCTTGGAAATGTGGTGATGAAGTCTGTAATGGTCATGTCTCTCCTCTTCTTCAGCATCATTTGACGATAAGCAGCAGTCTCTTTGAAAAATTTGTTAATTTTCCCCTTATTTGCTGCAGTGGGAACTGTCTGCTTCATCCAGTTAACCTGAAAGACAGAAGTTACCGTATTATTTCAACCATCAAAATAACCTGCATGTACATGTAAGGCACTTTTATTGCCTTGGACACACTCTTTGTATTACTTCTAAACGTGCCTTTAATTTGGTGCCCCCTTGATCTCGTATTTTGAGCTATTCTGCATTTCATACATTACACAGATTTGCATGCGTACTAGAGATGCCATCGACATGGCAATTACATCATCAAAATGACAGAAACCATGCCAATATCGACATGAGAAATAGATTTCACAACATTTGTCAATATAATTTCCCTAAATGTTAACTGCATGAAATCACCTATTAGAGCTTTCCAAATGTGCTTTGTCACTCAGATTAATGAAACAAACCTGAGAACGAAAGAATGATGATGATTATCAAGGCATGTCATTGACCAATAATGATTTGCTTTGAATCTCTTTAACTTTTTAATAATTTATTTGACTTATTTTTAATTGTTCGGAGGGCTTCCGAACAAATCTATACATATAATAACTACATGTACAGTTTGCAAGGTGTAATTATTGTAAAATCATTAATCTGACTTCGGTTCAAAGCGTGAAAGCTGTTCGAAAATACTTTTGATAATGTCTTTTCAAATATAGAGCAAGTTTTATTTTTCCACTTTTTCCTTACCAAAACTATATTTGTGCTTTAAGAATATCTTGAATTATCTTTTCTAATCAGTTTATTAAACTCAGACAAGTCTTTCAGTCAGCCATCCATCTTATTTCACATATTATTTTGCAGGAATCAACACTGTAACAAGATTGACATTTCTCACACCTTTTCTTGTAATTCTTCATCTTGAAGTAATTCCTCATCCACTATCACATCTTCTTGTTTGTGATCATTTGATTTGGCATGCTTCCTCTTCTTACCCCGTTTGCCATTCGGCCTCATATTCTTGAATCTGTACTCAATGAATCCTTCATTTTCTGGAAAGAAATGCTCCTGTCATGTCGAAAGTATAAAACATATGTAGTCACATGATATCATGAGATCCAGTACTTCAAAAGGCAATATCATGCATTCTTCGTAAAAATAAATAAATAACCTGAATCAAAAAGGGGCATGAGCCTTCGATCCTAGCAAAATCTTCTTTGAAGAAAAACTCATTCAGTGTGTTGCTATGGTAACCAAATAAACAGATAATTATTTTTAAAATTTTGGTATTTTTAAAAGAATATGTAATTTAGTGATAAAGATGTAAATGTGTGAGCTTGTGATTCTACTAATGAGATTGACCTTATTGTCAGCTTTACGTAGACACCACAATCACAAAATACCATTGATCCTAACTGGAGTTATTAGGATAATATCGGCACGCGAAAAAAGGGCACCAAAATTGGAAAAAAAATCTTATTTTAGGGGCGGCGGGCGGGGTCGGCCAGTTGCTTTTTTTATCCTTTTTAATTAGACATCCTGCAAATCAACAAATAAGTAATAATACGAATTACTCTTATCATTGGAATTCTTGTTTTTATTATATCAATAATCGTCGCTATGGTAACACACTCAACATAAAAAATAAAGGGCTTTTATACTGGACCTGCCTATCTGTATGCGTTTTGTGTACATTATTATGTAATTTTGATCCAAAATTTTACTGGTTTTTAGTTAACATAAAATATAAACAAATACTTTTTAAAAATCATCAAAATACATATCAAAATAACAGGAATTTACTGTACTTTCTATTGATACGAATTTCTAAGATCTTAGGCGTTTTTTACTCTGTTTATAATGTGTCACATGAAGACATGCTTCCATTTCACGGAAGCGTGCCTGCAGGCACGATCGGCGGTTAAACGCTTAATGGAGTGTTAACAGAACACACGTGTCACCTGCTAAAAGTTCAAGGTATAATAAAGGAAAACTGTGTAGGCCTACTTATAGCACAATTTGCATAAATTAGCCAAATTAATGAATTTCCAAATTCTATGCACAAATTATGATCCCTGTACTTAGCTCTACCAGATTTAGAGTCAAGTTGGACTTACACCTACAGTTAAAAAAGGCATTGTTTGGTGAATTTAATATATTTGCATTAATTAGCATTTAATCAATTTCCACATTCTGTGTAAAGGCTATGGTTCCTGTACTTACATTAGCTTTTAGTTTTAGATCTTTTACATTTAAATCTAGACCCATCTCCTAGATTTTAAGTTTAGTCTAGGTCTAGATCTAGACTACTTGGCCGGTCACTAACAGTAACACTATTCACACCCGTAAGGCCCAAGGCCAAGGCAGTATAGTGTATCACTCACACTACCTCGAGCGAAGTTTGTGCATGCTCCACTCCTCTTCACTACCGCTACACTACGCTCCACCTACCCAAGCTTCGAGACCGTAAACTCTATCTGATATTCCGAGTGACAAAGGTCGGATTTTATGGGGGGATATATAAAATTCATGCAACATCACGATCTTTAAAAAACAATTAAAATTAATATTCTTACTTTTCACCAAGTTTCACTTCTTTTCCATGCTTCTATCAGTCTCAAAATTGGTGATTCAGCGCCAACATGAAGTTCCTCACACGTATAAATAATCCGCTGCCGATTTCAAAACATCGCATGCGCGCGCGAGGGTCCGAGCTCGGACCGGACCCGGCAGCAAATTATTTATTTGTGTGAGGAACTTCATTTTGGCTCTAAATCACCAATTTTGAGACTGATAGAAACATGGAAAAGAAGTGAAACTTGGTGTAAAGTAAGAATATTAGTTTTGTTTTTAAGGATCGTGATGTTGCATTAATTGTATATTCCCCCTCCCCCATAAAATCCCATTAAAAAAAATTCGAGATTTAGACCTGAAAACGGGACACTCTATTCATGTTTTGTAAATCATGAAAAGAATGAGTAAAAAGAAATCTTCCTACCTTAACGATGCGAGCACAAAGCGCGAGCAGATTTTTTTTTTTTTTGTTATCTGAAACTGGATAATGATTCAAATAGAGAACAAGTTGATAATCTGAATAAACATGCGCGCATGCATTCTCTTAAATTTAGACCTAGAATCTAGGCATTCGAAATACATATTTTACCATTAAAATCAAAGCAAGCAAAGCGTGAGCTTAAACTATTTGCTATTCCGATCTGGAGAAGAGTCAATTACTGCTCTATGTTTCAAGCGCTTTGTAAGAAAAATGTGAGGTGGATATGGATCGCACTTAATAAAGAGCTCATATTTTTCATTAATATTACTTTGAGTTTTCACGTAGGACTGGGATATCGTTAGGACATGTCATCATATGATAATGATGACTATCTTTCTATTCCTCTTGCTAAGCGCGAGATGAAACAAAAGGGACAATTTCATTTTCAAATTAGTATCTTATTAATTAATGTCTAATGAGGGCGCGAAATCTGATGATATTACGACCTGAAAACTTGACATTTCAAGGATAGCTATATCACTAAACAATACATGCGAGCGCCAAACGCGAGCGCAAAAGAAATCGAGATTTATACCTAAAAGCCAATTAAAATCCGAGCGTGCAGCGCTAGCTGATACGTTTCGACAATCATACCTGAAAACGGATAATTTGAAAACTTTATGGCATACACGAGGTACCTGGTAATTCAAAATTTGCGAGCGCGTAGCGCGAGCAGAATATGTTGATATATAAACCATAAAACTGAAATATTTACAGAACACTTAAAAAAAATCAATTTGTAAATCACACAAAATAATGAAAGTACGATTTCCGAGGTGAAATATGTTATTGACGTCCAAACTTTACATTTAACCCTAAAAAGACTGTGGGGGGGGGGGGGCTGATTCAGCCCACCCCCCCCTTGACATTTTTCGCGATAAATCCGCTGCACGAATTTTTTTGACCGCATCACTCGCTGACTTTTTACTTTCAAGTCTCGCGCAACTTTTGAGATTAAAATTGTGACCCCCGGGTACGCGGTTTCAAAATTACACAATATTTCGTAAGTGCATGCAAACCCAAAATTACTCAAAAACGTGAATTTGTGTACAAATCCAATGCAAATGGTGTTTTTAGCCCAAATTCATAAATGTATCATTATTTTTACTTTTGCTGCTTAAAATCAATTAATTTTATCTTTTTTATGGTCAAAATAAAGTATCTGACGATTTCCATTGAAAAAACAATAAAAAAAAAAGTCGAAAAACAAAGAAATACATAAGAAATTTAGAAAACAATAGAATACATAAGAAAATAAATGTGATGTTGAAAATTGTGAAAAATAAATTTGATCAGATGCCTAGCTAGAGTATGTGAAACAAAAATTAGCATTTTAGGGGCATTATTTTATTAAATTAGAGCAAACTTATGATTTTACGCATAAATTAGCATAATTAATGAGCAATGAAATTTTTCGCAGAATTTGATATTATAGTTTTGTAGATAATGCCATGGGTAACGCGCGTGCCAATTTTCGTCGCGATCGCACGATCGACGGCCGAGATCATAAGGGGGGGGGGGGGCTGAATCAGCCCCCCCCCCCAGTCTTTTTAGGCGTCGAAATAGCCCAGTCTATTTAGGGTTAAGCTCCATATTGAACAAGATAAAGACCACCTAACAGGCAATGCGAGCAAAAAGTTTATATAGTGGCATGAATGATTCCTTTTATTTTCCAAGTCTTCCCCCATCTTTTTTTATTCACTCGTCTTCTTCCTCTTCTTTTTTCTCCTCTCTTTTCCTTCGTTTTTTCTAGTTTTTCTCCTTTTCTTTCGTTTTTTTGCTCCGCCAATAGAGGGGGGGGGGAGGGGCGGGCACTCGCCCCCACCCCTGGATCCACCTATGGTAGTCCATTCTAAAAGTACACGCCACCAATATCTTTTTCCTTGCAAAATAAAAGAGAGTAACGACATATAATAACCTAATAAAAAAAAGTGCAGCATATTTTCCATTTAAAGCAAATCACAGACGCTCGTGTGTGCAGTAGATCCTATGCGTGCATCCGCTGCTTTGTGTACAACGTACAAACAAATGGTGCCAATCTCCGGTTCCAACCAACGCAGAGGCATTGCCCGCAAACACGGGACACATTTTCAATAAGCTGGGAAGCGAGTTACTATATAGCAGCGATTTACAGCTTAAGACCGTAACACCCTTTGCACCCAAATGGTTAAGATTATCTTATTAGGCCCCTTCCCGCAATTGTGGTAGTACGTTTGCTCCAAAGACGCACAACAAAATCAAACACAATATAAAAATCCATCGTCAAATACCCTTCATGAAAATACCAATCAAGAAGTCATGGTCCCACAAATGAAAGAGGAAGAAGCGCGGCGATACCTATTTCCGAAACCCACGAATTTTAGTGTTTCTTAAGCAGTATATGCAGCTGGCAAAAGGTGATTAGCATTGTAATTTGCATTGCTGCGGTTTGTAGATTATAGCTCTAGGGTTGCGATCAATTCGTCAGTGATTTTACGGAGTGGCTCCAACCTCGGCTGGCCTCGAAAACATGACTTCGAGATAATTTCGAGTGTGGGTGTTTTTCTATCGCTCATAACATCGCACTTTGAAAGAAAGCAGATCGGTTATATATACCGATTTAAAGCATAAATTTTATCCCCAATTCGTATTCGTTCCTTCAATATTTGAAATGAAGCGAAGCATGCATTTCAGAAGCTGCTGAATTTTACCCCATGACAGGGTGTGAGCCAGTTCGTAAAATAATGCGCGCAATGCGCACCGCTTTTTAGCTGCACAAACCACCGTTTGAGCCAGTAAACAAATATATCAGGCTTTGAGAAAGTATAGTGGAATTATTTATCCGAGGTTGGTCTGGCAATTACTATTTTTCCCGAGGGGCGAAGCCCCGAGAGAAAAAATAGTAGTTTTGCCAGTCCAACCGAGGATTACTAATTCCCACTGTGCTTCCGAATGAAACGCCTGATATATTTGTTTTATATCCTACTTTTGATAATTTATAACCAAAATATATGCGCTGAGCTTGCAAATTTCAGTTACTTGCCTTGAATTACCTACTTTTCTCCGAGCCACCGCGCTCAGCGGAACGCAAATGAGTGCCTGCGCCGACGCATCGCGGGACTTGCCCGGGAGAGAGAGTTCGCTAGCCGGTGCGCCCGAGAGTTTAGCTAAATATCCAGTTTTCTGAAATAGTGACGTCAGAATATTGGTTTGGCGAAAATATATCGAGGTCTGACGTCACGCAACATCATAGTTGAAATATATTCGGTCACATGATGCAATTAGAACCAATCACTATACAGGATTTAATCTATGTAGGATATAATACGAATTATATCCTACATAGAGTAAATCCTGTATAGTGATTGGTTCAAGTAGCATCATGTCACCGAATATATTTCAACTATGATGTTGCTTGACGTCAGACCTCGATATATTTTTGGATATACCAATATTCTGACGTCATCATTTTTCAAAACTGGATATCTCGGCGCACCGGCTTGCGCGCTCTCTCTCCCGGGCAAGTCCAGCGCGCTGCGTCAGCGCAGACACTAATCTGAGTTCCGCTGAGCGCGGTGGCTCGGAGAAAAGTAGGTAATTCAATGCAAGTAACAGGACGTTGCATGCTCAGCGCATAGATTTTGGTTATAAATTACTAAAATTAGGATATAAAACAAATATATCAGGCGTTTCATTCGAAAGCATAGTGGGATTTATTAATCCTCGGTTGGACTGGCAAAACTACTATATTTCCCTCGGGGCTTCGCCCCTCGGGAAAAATAGTAATTGCCAGACCAACCTCGGATAAACAATTCCACTATACTTTCTCAAAGCCTGATATATTTGTTTAATATCATTCATGCCATGCGCGTGATTTTTTAGAGGTACAAACCCTGCGCCAACCACATACGCGCAGCATCTAGGTCCTTTACAACGAACGTAGAGGGCAGCAACACACAGCAGTGTTGCTATTAGGAAATTCCACTCGATACGCGCATACAATTGAAGTGTGCGAACAATTTGGTAGTCCTGAAGCGACACAATACACGCTCAGAGATTTAAAGCAAAATAGAGGTAAACTAACAGATTATGACAATACCAGATTCAAATAATAGAAACACTAAAATATATTACCAAAGGGATAATATTATACCAAATATAAAAAATAAAACTATCACTAAATTATTGTCTTGATTTTGTTTAAATATTCAGTAAAGAGGCTTGAATTCTGTCATTGAATAAAATAATCTGCTAATTTCACCCCAATTTAGCCAAGCTCATGTTGTGACCACATTAAGCCCCGCCCCTCACTCAGTGAACTTTTTTAGTATACTGTAGAATTGTTTTGTTTTTTTTCATTTCCTCATATTATTCAACATTTTTGCTTGAAAAGTTTTTTACATCAAATATCATGCTTAAAAATACGATATATTTAGATCTGTATTTTTCCTGAAATATAACGTTGTAATGGTAACAATTTTATGACTTTGCATATCAATTGTGATAACGAAGATGAGTGAGGTTGATACATTTTTCTCTAAATTTTGCTGCACCGCATTAATGTGCCAAGCAAGCTACACAATCAAGTGCCATATGGCAGGACAGCGCCTCACCCCGGCCGGCCAGCTGGCCATGCGCCGGTGCGGAGGTATAGGGAACGGTTAGCTGGTAATGTATTTGGATTTAATTAAATGCATGCTAACACAAATTCGTGTAAAATATAGAATGAAAATAGCAGCTGTGGCAGACCTGGCTTTGATAGTTCACAAGTCAAAACCTGTCACGATATACAAGGCTCGATACCGGACTCGATACTGGACCAGATAATTTCGGTCCAATGTTAGGTTTAACGACAGACTAGGTCTAGGACTTGGCTTTGCTAGTGTAGTGGCTGGATTCGATCTATGCATGATGGATGGCAAAAATCAGTCGGATTTGTGGATATTACATACTCATTTTTATATTTTTAGACTCCAATCAATATTGAAAGTTAGATTAAGATTCTAACCGTGAACATTTATCGTTGCTCAACCGTAACGGTTTACTGACGAATGGTCTAATATCACTTGGTCTAATCATCAGATGGGCTAACAACATTTGGGCTAAACCCACTTAGTCCAATTATCTTTTAGTCTAATGACCACTTGGTCTAATAGCCAATTGGTCTAATGACCACTTGGTCTAATAGCCACTTGGTCTAATGCCCAGTTGGGTTAATCGTCACTTGGTCTGATTTTCATTTGGTCTAATTGCCATTTCGTCGAATGTATGTTATTGTCACTTGGTCCAATTGCATTTGGTCTAATATCAGTTCGTCTAATAGTCGGTTGGTCTAATACTAGTTGGTCTAATACCAGTTGGTCTAATCCTCACTTGGTCCATCATTTATTTGGTCTATATTGCAGTTGGTTGTATGTGTAGTTGGTCTAATCCTCACTTGGTCCATTATTTAGTTGGTCTAATTTCCACTTCGGCTAATTTCCAATTGGTCTAATTTCCAGATAGTCTAACATTCATTTAGTCTACATACCACTTGGTCTAATTTGTAAAGTTTACATGGTGACTTGTTTTCAATTTTCTGATGATTTTTTTAAATTACTTTCCACACGCCGGCTTCGAATCTTCACACGCGCGCCCCTCGATTTGGAGTACAGTTAGAGAGACTATCTCCATCCCCAAATTTTGAAAAATATGGGGATTTTCAAAAGCCTGTGGAGATGAAAATAAAATTATTTGGGGATTAAACAAATTTTTGGGATTTTTTGTCTGTTTCAGGGGATTTTTGAAGGTTTTGGGGGAAAAACAATAAATTTTGCTATTTTTTTCTGTAAAATACGCTATTATACGATCATAGAGATGGAGAAAGTATGATGTTAACTTATCCACCACTATGTATATAATCTACTGTGGATAGTTAACGACTGGCTTAACCAAATCAGGGTTCCCAGCTTTTCAAGAAAACAAAAAATCATGATTTTTCTCGGAAGAAGTTTAAAAATTCCCTGATAATTATTTAAACCCATTTCCAGTTTCTCATGTTTTCTAAGTTGTTGCAGTGAATAACATGTATTATTATTTTTTTATATATACGTGTAGGTCTATTATTATTTGCAATTACATGTACCAGTAGTACGGTACGGTAGTAAAAGAGGCTACAAAAAAAACACCATATCATGTCATTCAATGAATGTTGTTTTAATATACAACAAAATATAACACTGACTATCGTGCTTTCGACTTTTTGGCCGATCGAAATTCCCTGATTTTACCCTGACTGGAAAAAAACGTTTATAAAAATCCCTGATTTCCTTGATGGGCTGGGGACCCTGCCAATCCATTTTAAGGAGGGAAGAAGCGAAGAAGTAGAACAAAAACAGAATGAAAATATAAATAAGATGAATGACTACTGTTGTGATAACTAATAAAGGTCTGCAAACGTAGACTATACTTGTTATTAACACATATGGCTGCTACCAAGATGATCGCCGTGAGGTTGTCGCATGCAGCTAACCCAATAAACCTGTATAGTGTAATCAAAATATATCGAACTGGTATGTTATTTGCCTCCAAACTTACTATTGGAACAAAATAAACAAAATATTCATAAACAACAAAATATTCATATAAACAAATATTCTTGAAAAATTTACATGATCTAATGGCCCGGGGGGGGGGGGGCATTGACGGGTGGATACCATGCGCGACCATGGGATCTCGAAAAGCACCCTAAACAAGTATTTTCCATTTTCTGAAAATGCACCCCTTAACAAGTATTGGCGTGTAAAACCCTACCCTTAACAAGTACTGGAAACAAAACGATACCCTTAGCAAGTATTCCATGCATTGAACCCCTAAACAAGTACAGCGATATTCCTACAACCATTGTGTATCCGGCCCGACCTCCTACACCTCGCGCAAATCGGACTCTAAACACGTAGTACATCCTTTTTAAAACATTTAAGTATTTTTATACCCTCGCAAATTTGACCCGAAACACATAGCTTTCCTAGCGAAGCCAGCCGAGGTTTGAGCCACTCCGTAAAATCACTGACGAATTGATCGCAACCCTAGAGCTATAATCTACAAACCGCAGCATTTTTTTTTTTTTTTTGTGTTTTTTACACCATTATTACGTAACGTGCCCTATCTTGAAAAAGACATCCTCTTACGTGTTTTTTGGTCGCGCATAGTATCCACTCGTCAATGTAAGTGGCCCCCGGGTCTAATTGGCTTGGTAACTTTTTGAATCCCCAAACTGCAAAACTATATTGCTTATTTTCCATCAAGTTCAAGTATCGTCCGTAATGGTGCATAACAGTGATTTAAAAAAGGCATAAACATGTTTACCAGATACGTATCAACACAATCAATTACATTATATTTTCGTTCCTTTTATCATAATAATGTTATTCTGATGAAACCCCACCATTTGACCATTATGAGCTACAAGGTCCCCAATTTAGTGTTCTGTAAATGTGCATGCGGTGATGTAATGATTATGAATATGATATAATTTTCTTCATCATCATCTATATAATCGATATGTATGCCTAATTAAAAGAATCATATTTGATTAGAATAATGAGCGACTATCTCGTCAACGATAGTCCTTCACGGTGCAGGTTTTTGCCACCACCGGCCTTACCCCGGCTGTACCCCTCCGGATCATGGCGACATGTATAGTGATGCATGGTATTTATCCACTACGTACAGTATTTGTTAATTCTAGATCAAATAAATAATAATGATGTTATAACAGAATAAATGGACATTAGACCAAGTGTGAATTAGACCAGGTGATGATTAGCCCAACTGGGTATTAGACCAATTGACGATTAGACCAAGTGGTCATTATACCGATTGGCTATTAGACCAAGTGGTCATTAGACCAATTGGATATAAGACCAAGTGGAAATTAGACTAAATGGAAACTAGACCAAGTGGAAATTAGACCAAAAGTTCATTAGACCATGTGACAATTAGACGAAATGTAAATGAGACCAGGTGGAAATTAGCCAAAGTAGAAATTAGACCAAGTGGTGTTAGATCAACTGGAAATTAGACTAAATGGTTTTAGCCCAACTGCTCATTAGACGAATTGGATATTAGACCAAGTGGGAATTAGACGAATTGGGTATTAGACCAAGTGAAAATTAGCCCAACTGGTTATTAGCCCAAATGGAAATTAGACGAATTGGATATTAGACCAAGTGAGAATTAGACGAATTTGATATTAGACGAACTGGTTGTAGACGAAATGAGTTTAGACTATGTGAAGTTGGACGAACTGATAAGTAGACCAAGTAGTATTAGACCATCCGATAATTCACTTGCTCAACTGCCTCAGTGCCAAAACAATGACAGACCAAGCCCATATCATTCAGGTCCATATCTAGCTATGTCGAGTCGCGTTCAGATTATCCTGCGCCAGTGCAGTGCGGCCAGCTGTACGCGCACCGTTATATGACCCCGGGGAAGTTTCGGCGTGGCCAGGCAGAAGGTCAACGTCTTGCTTGACTCTGGTGTTGGCTGGTGAAGTTTAGGTAGGGGCAGCGAAATTTGGCAGAAGAACGGCAATACAATGTCATCAGACTATGTATTTTCATTAATGTGCAAAGTACCAGAATCATGATACATTGTGTCTTACTTTTTTTTAAAAATAAATTAGTATTTTGAAATAATATTTAACACTCATTTTTTGGAGTTCTCATCATCCATAAAAAATAGTAAAATTGAACAAATAAAAAAAATCAACTCTACAATCTACCTTAAAAGTTCTCTGAGTGAGGGGCGGGGCTTAGAGTGGTCACAAAATCTGAGCAGAGTGGACCTACCTAAAAGCAATACTGCAAAGTGTTGCTGCCCTCTACGTTCGTTGGTCTTGTCATTGACCTGTGCGCGCCATTCCAGACACTTTATAGTACACAAAGAAAGTTTTGAGCCACTTCGTAAAATAAAATGAATTGAAATATTGAATATGACCTTATTATTTGAACAATACGAATTTTGATCTGAAATTTGGCAAATCAATAGAATTAACCACACGCTTTCGGAATATGCCCCCCCCCCCAAAAAAAAAAAAAAAAAAAAAAAAAAAAACAATAATAATAATAATAATCAATATGAATAAAACTCTGAAACTATGGCCAAAAATTAGGTTTGACACGATTCGTAAAATCACTGACGAGTTATTGCTTTTACTTTAAGATTTAGTTCGGGGTCTTGAAATCACGTCCATTTTATTTTGTTTGTCACCCTAGATAACCAAACCCTCCCCTGTCGAAGATATTCAGCAGAAACGACGCACACATCTACTGCAGGCATGTGAGCGTTTGAACTCCAATCAGCATCTAGTCAACTTTGATCATCTGGGCGTCGACACCTTAAAGAAAATGAACCACATCTTTGTGTTAGATAAATTAAAGATTCTTTACTGCTATATACCCAAGGCTGGTTGTACAACGATGAAGAAAATACTTCTCGTGCTAAATGGGAATATCAAGACAACCAACATCGAACACGAAACGGTTCATAAACTTGCCGACACGCACTTTCCGTTATTGCGTAAATACAGTCTGGAAGATGCAAAAGTTAGACTTAAAACGTACCGTAAACTAATATTTGTACGCGAGCCGTTTTCACGGATTCTGTCAGCATATCGGGACAAGCTTGATTTAAATGGATCCTGTAGGAATAAATATTGGTCTCGTAAAATAAACGAACATGCAAACGAAGAAGTTACAAGAGATAATGATTTTAACTTGACATTTGTTAATTTCGTTCAATACCTTGGTAATTTATCTAATAAACTCAATATTCCAAAGGAAGAACATTGGAGAGAGTTCCATCGTCTGTGCTATCCATGTCATGTGCCTTACGATTTCATTGGACATTTTGAAACCTTCTGCGAAGACGTGCGCGAAGGTGTTCAGAAAATTGTCGATGGTGTTGAAATAGATATTCCCCAGTCATCAAATCCTACTAAAAGCAGTTACTCGGGGATGCTGTCAAAATACTATTCACAAGTTAGTTCGACGCAGTTACAATCGCTCTACAAGAGGCTGGAGACGGATATTGAAATATTCAACTACCAAGTCCCAACCTTTATTGCTGACCGTATTAACACTTCCGTCTCCCGTAGATAAAGGATGTTTATAATTTAACTTCAAATTTAAGGGCATATTTTTTGTGTGTTCACCTCGCTAATCATGCTAATTGTCGGAATTTCGCCTGATATGATTTAACAATTGTATTATATTTATTAATATAAATCAAGGTTTTGTTGTGTAAATGCTAGTGGTATAAATTAACATAATGAACTAATTTTATCTGATGTAAATTGAAGAATTCACTATCAGAATTGCTAATTGGTACACCGCCCGTCTAAATAACGCTAGGCCATGGCTTCGACCCACGGCCGACTCAAATGTCCAGTTTTTTATTTCGAAGGTTCGTAATTCTAAAACACGTAAATTGTCTATATTGCCCATACCTCGATGTTTATTGGTAGAAAACGATTAATTGTTACTGAAACAAGCAATAGTACTGTGATAACGCTGTGTTCCCGCTTTACACTTAAACAAATTAAGAGGAGCAGCTGCTGTATACACTAGAAATAAATTGCACTGATTGAAATTATGTATAATTAATTATATAATTCATGTTGTACAAAATAATCCGCCCTGTCACAAGCAATTATTTTTTGTCGGCAGTAAAGCAAAAAAATATTAATTTTACAAAGTAAAATGTTAACAGGACAAACGTAAAACATCGGTGTTATCCTGAAAGTTGTGTTTAATCAGAGTAATCAGATGTAAAAGGTAATAAGTTACCATTTTGGCCTTGTGATGGCAGTATTACTGATTTGTATGATAGAAACCTATGTATTCAAATAATTCAAATAGGTAGGGTTATAATGTATTCATTTCTTGCAGGTCCTTTTGTTGTATCGGTCCCATGTTTTCGTAACAGGTGGAATAAACACTTTAAATTCCAAGACCCACACGAGGTCTATTAATTGTACACACCTAATTGCTGTGCACAGAGAGTAGGAGCAGTTTCATTTTTTTACTCTTTGAAAGAAGTTGTGCTCTGAAGAGCAAGGAAGAAATGACAATCATTTTCTTATCAATTCGGATAAAGTATTCCCTCCACAATGGTGGCGAGTCTATTTAATATTTCAGCTATAAAAAAAATCTGATTCTTCAATATAGAAAGTTATGTTGGTTTGGATTTTTGCTCCAGATCTCGTTGTAATAATTTTTATCAATCAGAAGCCTGTTTTCTGTCAGAAACTTAGGCACACAATTACTTTGTGAATTTTAACAATTTCCGGCATAAAATAATTATCACAATCATATTGCAGTGAAGGAATGTTGTATATCAGTATTTTCCAGAAATGAATTTATTTTTCTTTTTTGATTGATGCTTTTGTGCTGATAAATTAATATTATCTAGATATTTTGTTAATACTTATTAGATAATTACAAAGACATGTATTCATCAAATGATGTATAAAACGAATATTTAAAATGTAAAAAAAAAGGATTTGCCATTCGGATAATGGGAATCTATCAATTTTCAAGGGTCCTTTGGTCAACCTGCAGTCCTGTTTCAGTTTTTCTCGATGTCATGCGAAAGGTCAAAAGCGCCTAAACTTCGGTGACGCCATTCTACGATAGACTTCGTGGATTCCCGATAACCCTCGACATACGTCATTCTACGTCATCGTCATCGGTTTTCGAGGCTGCCATTTTCTCATCAACGTCATATGGACTGCGTCCAAGAAAAATCAGAGAAGTCCTTTCATTTAACAACCTCTTAGCAGTGTCCGGACAAGTCATTTTTTCTTCAATCCTTTACCGAATTATTTATTTTCCATTCCAAAACTGAAATTCTATATCGATAAAATCAAACTTATTTTTTTCTTCTTCTTTTGAAAGTCAATATTATTTATATGTAAAATCATGTTGCGTTGATTGTTGAAACAACCATGGAAACAAATCGCATTTGGAAGTGAAATTAAATAAATGTAATAATTAACTTTAAACAAAAATTAATCTTGTGCAGAGCAATTACTCATGCGTACTTCGACTACATTATAGCTCTTTTCACTAAAAAAAAAGATGCTTGGGGTATGTGAGGTTAGTTATGTGATTTGGGGTGATTGGTTACCAAATCGCTAGGTAAACAAAAATGCGGGTTGATCCTGACATGCCCTGATAACACGGTATTAACTCGTAATAATTTATGTAACAGGTCAAAAAATATAAGTACAAGAGAGAGAGAGAGAGAGATTTTTTATGTGTATGCAAAAATGATCTGTTGAGGAGGTAAATGAAAGCATTGAAGCATTATTTGTATTATCCCTGAAAGCATTGTATTTAAGTCATCCCTTTCAATCAATAAAAACTTTGAGGATATCCCTTCAGGGAAGTTCTCCTTGACCTTGGGTCAGTGAGGGTGATCTCACGATAGTTTTCTCGATAGCTATCTTGACACATGACCAAATGAGAGGGAAATAGACTGACCACCTCTTGCTATGGGGAGGTCAAGATTATTTAGTTCTATTTAGATGATCTATTTGAATGTGGTTTGATTGGTCTTCAGACTGTCAAAAGCTGTGTATTGGTGGCCGAACCATTAATTCGTCGACGATGCTATGTATGTGTCTAGCGCATGTGACTGCCAATCTGCATGTAGTTTTGTCCACCTTGAGAACTTAAGAGGGGGTTGATCTAGTTTCAAATTAAATGCCACATAAACTTGTATACGACTGTGTCATGCGTCATTTGTACCTACTGTTACAAAATGGCGTTGTGAGTAGGATAGTGGTTTTGAGAGTAGATGCCCGTTTTTGTATTAGGAACCCCCTCTTGAAGACGTAACTGATGCCTGAGGATGTACCTGTTGTCTGATGGAACTTGGTTGATGCAGGAGATCGACGTAGAGCGGAATGTTAGACTTATGCATACGCTGGATGTCAGATGCGCAAACTGGACCGCTGCACATCTTCCTAAGGGTAATACAGTTATTGAGATATAAACTTCCAAAGAACTTACTTGGTGGTACGACTCTTTCCCGCGTAGGTTCGAATCCTACTCGCAACGCCATTTTGTAACAGCAGGTACAAATGACGCATTATACAGTCATATGCAAGTTTATGTGGCATTTAATGTGAGGGTAGATCAACACCTGGAAAAACCAAGCAAAAAGATTAGTACATGTTTATCATTTTTACATCATCAGCACAAACATTAATTAGCCATTTTATTCTTAAACAATTCGAACCTTAGATTATAAAATTGTCAGCAAGTTTAATGTTATGACTATTCATCAAATAAACTTGTTTAATACATTAAATCGTCACATAGTTTTAACATGTTCATATGGAATATAGCATTATGATAATTAGTCAATAACATTTTCATGACCTGCAATTTTGGGTCATCTTATATTTCTAATAATCATTCAACATAATTAGGACATTGCCCAACAATTGCCCAACAACATGACGAAGACATATGTACACTCTCTGATGTTATAGATAATATCGAAAATATACATGATCAATTATCACAAAATATAAATTCGATATTTTTTTTTTAAATTGTCTTTGATCATTGTCACGAGCGAAACTGCTCTAATTAACTTATTAATATACAGGCTACTTAACCATCCTAGATAAAAGACCAAAGGAGAATCAAGATATAAATGAAATGATCAATTTAATGTACACAACTTAATAAATCATTATCATCGATTCGTTGTGAACATAGGTATATTGGCAAATGGATATTCAATAAATATTTGCATATAGAAATCATAAAATGGAGTATATGTGCATAAGAGAAGGAGTATAAACATCATCGATTGTCCAAGTTTATGGGAGTAGATCGATCTGAAAATAGGCCTTTAAAATTAAGTTACCGAAAGTCTTGGAAAGTTTATAAAGTGCTTGCTCAAACCTCAATCGGGTAAATGTGGAGTTCGAAGACGGAAGAGATCGGCGATCCACGACGACTACGAAGATGGACGATTATGACGAAGAACAAGTATGCCGATGATCGACGACGAAGAAGACGAGGAACGATTATGGAACGATGAAGACTCGATTGACGTCATCAGCGAAGACACGATGTTTTTCCTTTGCTAAATCAAACCATTGGTCAGAGAAAAAGTAAACGGAGTATATACAATAATATTAGATGTTTTGAGGAAAAGAAAGAAAGGGGTACATCAATAAAACCGATCAGACCGACCTGTTAGTTGCTGCATCATTGACGTCACTATCAAGGGGATTTTAAAATGACTTTAGAGAGTAGAAATGAAAATGATAACGACGATAACGGGTTAAATATGACATTTCTTTATACCCCTTACAAACAATTCCTGCAGTACTTTAGTGGTACTCTGTTGTACCTGTGTGATACTTCTGTCGTACATGACGGTACCACAGAATTACGACAGGAGTTCTGTGGTATCACTCTGTGATAGTTCTGTCATACTTATGTGGTACATGAAAATTTGAACATTTCCTACAGTACCTTTATGGTACTCTGTTGTACTCGTGTGATACTTCTGTTGTACATGACGGTATCGCAGAATGACGACAGGCGTTCTGTGGTATCACTCTGTGATAGTTATGTCGTACTTCTGTTGTACATGAAAATTCTAAAATATCCTGCAGTACTTTTATGGCAACCCTGCGATACTTCTGTGGTATATGATATTTTTTTTAATTTCCTGCAGTACTCCTATTAAAGGCACTTCTATGGAAACCCTGTGATACTTCTGTGGTACATGAATATTTTGAAATTTCCTGCAGTACTCGATCCTAATAAAGGCACTTCTATGGAAACCCTGTGATACTTCTGTGGTACATGAACATTTAGAAATTTCCTGCATGACTCATTATAGGCACTTCTAAAATTCTATGGCAACCCCAGTGCTGTACTTTCAAAATTTCCTACGGTACTTCTCATGCAGCCACCCCAGAAATATGACTGAAACTGTATCACAGACGTTTATGGTGTATTTTCTGTGGTACATGAAAAATGTAGTTTCCTTCAGTACTTGCACGGAAGCCCTGTTTGTACCACAGACTAAAAAAAGTGTTATTTCATGTGAGGGATTTACCTTTTTTCTTCAGTTTTGGGAGAGGTCAGTAGCGTATTGGGTCTTATATTTTTAGGAGGCCATATGGCTTAAAAGGGCACCATTCATTTTAAAAAGTACAATTTTTTTATGAAAATTTAATTTTGTGATAGCTAGATTTTGACATAGGCCCTATTTGAAAATTATATTTCACCTCGTTTTTTTCCTTTTCTCTATTTTCTCCTTTCTTTGTTGTGAGACTTTTTTTGGGGTCCGTGGCCCCCAACGCTAAGTCCCATTGTGTAGGTCTATATCAGCGAGGGGGGGGGGGTGGTTATGCCTACTGAGACTCAGAGGTTTTAAGTTTGATAGCTTCTATTTCTACGAGAAAGGGTAATATACGTACTAGATCAAAACTAGGAGCAAAGCGCGAACTGAAAAATACGAAAAATTATTGACCCCCAAATGGGCAACTTATATTTTGAGGACTCTTGTTCGTTTTCAGGTTTATTTCTCTTTCATGCGCTCTTTTAAATTTCAATTATCATTTGTTTTGTTTGTTCGCCACTTATTTTTCATAAAAACAGGATAAAGAAAAAAAAAGTGACTACATGTAAAAGGGTACGTGTTAAAATATACAGGACAAACCTAACACCCTTAGAGCTTAATTGGTTGCGATGAACGTATTCTTCTACTTCATCCATCTCTTTCTAACGATACAAGAAAATAATTGAAGGGAAGATCAAGGCTAGAGATATTCATATATCTCAATAAATAGAGTAAAATTCACAGAGCAAAATTTTTAAAATTTGATCAAAATCGGATGACAAATAACGAAGTTAAGTTAAATTTTAAGGATTTGCAATATTCCCGTGAAACAGTTCTATTTAGGCATGTCTCATGAATATTCATTAGGTGGGCTGATGATGTCATATCCCATGTTCTTTTGTACATTATATGAAATTAGGTTTATTCAACATATTTCTACCAAGAACTTAAACAATTGGAATGACAACTGATTAACCGCATTAGTTATTAAATGCAGCAACTTCATCACAATGGAGACACATTTATACACATGTATTGAAAAAAAATGAAACAATCATAATTTCATATTTAACAAAAAAAAAGGAAAATGGGGATGTCGACACATCATCAGCCCACCAAATGAATATTCATGACGATGTGCACATATCTGTTTTCACAAAATATTAATAAACTTCGTTATTTTGTCATCCGATTTTGATGAAGTTGTTAGCATTTTGCTTTGTGAATTTCACTCTATTTATTTAGAATTAATATTTCAGCGCCCGGACCATCCCTTTAAGGTTCATCACTTAACAATTAACATAAGAAAATTCAGCGTTGAATGTTGATTAAAAAATAAATCTCAGTTAAAATGCCATCTAGGATTTTGTTTTACATGTTTGATAACCAAGTTTTAATGTGATACTGGCCCCTTGAAGTTTTTGTTGCGAGAAAATACATTTGTCCAATTTCCCATCTATTTTTTTTATTTACTTTTTTTAGTAAAAAGGGCCTATTTTCTTACAAATATATTTTTATTAATGAAATTGCTTCAATTTTTGTTCTCCTATTCATACTATTTTTTTGCTATTTTACAGGTGAAATAGGCTAAACTAAAAATAGGATATTTAATTTCCATTTTTAGGCCTACTATATTTTTGCTTTATATCCCCGGTTTATATCTTTGCAACCTTGCAATATGTTAGCCCGGCTGGTTTATATCTATTTCTTTTTAAATAAAAAAAAATTGGATATTTTCAATCTATTTTTATGATGCGAGGCTATATAGTTTGCAAAAATGTTTTTTAATTGCATGAACAATCTTGTATCTCTGTTCACAGTATCATGATGCCAGTTTATTTTGCTTCTTTTTTTATAATTTGTATGAAGTTTGTATCTATATATTTTCAAACTATTTTCCATCCTTAAAGGTAAGTTCCAGCTTTGGTAGCCTGTAAATTTGACTAAAATACGGATTTTGTTCATACTTACACCATTTGATGGGATTGATAAATAAATAGGAACTGCCAAAGGAATTTCGAAGAAATCGTGTATTTAGTGAGAAATAAGCAAAAAACTGACCGTTAATCAGGGCGTCGGGTCTTTTTTCAAATCCGACTCAAATATCTGTTTACTCCCTCTATGGCGTGAAGTTGTACATGTCAATATCTTGGCGATTCTGCAATCGAGTTTGTCGCACCAAATAAAGCCACGCTAGCTCGCGGGCCGGCGCGCGGTCGCGTCGAGCCGGCCGGCCGTTCGTGCACACACTAGTTCCCCATGTTTTTTCAAGTGCGTTGCGGTCTACGGTAATCGGTATTTCGAGATTTTTTTCGTCCAGTTCGTTTAATATCGATAAATTTGGTTAGAGCTAATTTTTTTTTTTTTTGTTCATGTGAACATATGTACGTGGGGCCGTTGCCATGGGTGGAACGAAGAAGAGAAAGGAGAGATACGAGGCAAAAAGGAGTCGCATGACATTGTCAACAGCAATGTTTGACAAGTTCCGGATAGCAATGCTCTCATCCGGAGAAAGCAAGAATGTTAGTTTTCTGGAGTTGCTCATTAACACGTAAGTAGATATACCGTAATTTCGTGATACTGATTGATGTGTCTGTTGTTGAAAGAAAGTAGGATGGGGGGTCGGGTGTCCGGACACTTGATCTTTGAAGAAGCCTTCTCTTTTTGTCTTTGGATTACACTAAAAAGTACTAAAATATGAATTCAATACTTGTTGCTTTGTAATCATTTCTAAGTTTTATTTTGTTCTTTATAATATTTCCTAACATTTTTTACTAAAAATTGTTGAAACCTCGCTTGTATTAATTTTTCCAAATGACTTTCTAAAATTGATCGTCCGGACACACAACAACTGGGTACTATACTGTATACATGTCTGACATACCGGTACCGTACCATACGTGGGAAAGATTTCCACGTGGACCAACAAATTACATGCATTTTTTTCTGACTTTTGTCCTCAAGTCAAGACAGTCTGAATCAATGACAACATGACCACCCGACTTGATTTTCCATTTCAGCGTTTGCACTCCTCAGATAGATCTTGGGACTTGGCCTGGGCTCAAGCCGGGTTGATAAGTTAGCATTGACTGATTGAATCTATCCATTCTCTGTTTTGGCCTATCGTTAGCGCCTAGGACCTTCTTGAAATATGCCAAATTTTCCATCCATTCCCCAATTAACGTTACATGTGTGTTTAGTGACAGTGTTATGGTGGGGTGTAAAAGCTTTTTTTTTTGTCCTTGCCTAACGTGAGGTGCACACATCCCCTTGTCCTAATTAGTCCTACTCCTAATCATGCTAGTGTAATGACATAACACTCAGTCAAAGAGTTTATGCTGCGGAGCAAGACAAAGTCTTAGCGGAGCATATTTCCGGTTCCGACAGAAATAGATACATACTTTTACAATGTCAAATAGCATACCTTGGCCTATACCTATTTATCTGTAAGTTTTTAGACGAGATCCAACATTTAACAAGTTATCTAAATCTAACAAAAGGTACCAAAGAATATTTTTTTTTTTATCACAGAATCACAGAGTGTTTAATGTGTCCTTATGAAGTATACATGTACATGTTACTTATACATCATTTATTAACATTTGTCTCTTTGCATCACACTTCAGACACGAAGAACACTCCAAGAATTGCACCGGTATCAGTGCAGGAACCAGTGTGGGAAATGTCGATGACAGGTAAGATTCAAATATTTTACCTGCATTTTTATTCAAATTGTGCCGTGCCTTGTGATTTGGTTTACTACAGAAGATTTTTGTATCACGAACATACTTTTTTTAATTTTTTATTTATTTGTATGTTCTCATTTACTTCGTCACTGTACATTGAACAAAAATTAAAAAATAAACAACATGATATACATTAGAATTCAACATAAAAAAATGACAACATAAAATATACCTAGCTAAGCAGGCACATATAAGTTGATAAATGTTTTATTAGATTTTGTGGTAAGAACATTTCTACATGTACGTTAAAGGCATGTATCTCTTCAATTCTTTGCTGACTTTTTTTTTAGGTTGCAAATTATTTCAAAAACAAAGTGGAATGATTTTACATGTATATGTGTGTGTGTATTGAATTCTTATACATTTTTTGAAGAATATTTTCTTTATTGAGGGTGTTTGTATATTCTCTCATCTAACCTTAGATCCCAAGAGCAGTCCCATGAGTGTGCCAGTGAAAGTTTTGGGGAATCAAGTATGTGTACAAGGAAGGAAACTATAGAGAACAGGTGAGATGTCTCTTTAAAGTACATGTAGGTTTAATAAACGTATTTGGATATTGATGATTTATTATTATTATTTTTTTATTATTACATTTGGGAAACTTTTTTCTTCAGGGGAAGGGAGAATCAGACTCTGTGAACTCTACAGTAAAATTACCTGTCAGTAACCCAACATGCGGATGTACATGTACTAATATAGTCAGAATTATTTTCAATACATCAAATTTTAATAAAGGAAGCAATAAGAGTGATGCAGAGAATGTACATTCACATACTTTGCACAATATAAGAAGGTGGGAACATCGTGATTTTCACAAATAATTTCCATGCTGGTTGCAAAAAATCAGTTTTTTCCAAGTACTTTTAGTCAGATGGTCATGCAGTCCCTCATACTGTACCTGTACATGTGTATTTTCTGCATATTCTAATTTTTGCACGTATGTGATCTGTCAAAGTAATTTATAAAGAGGAAATTGTGTCTTCATAATTTCATATTATGAGACTGGTAATTGTGGGGATACTTTCTTATTGATTTTGTTTTTAAAAATCCCTCTTTATCTTCAAACCTTCATTCTATTATCAGGAGTACCGCATTTGCTTCGACACCTTTTAAGGGAAGTGGAGCCTCAGGCAAATTTGCCGATGATAAGTAAGTTTATTTAAATTGAGGCAGTAATGATCAATGATATGTTAAATTATGTACAGTTATACTGCAGTTTCTTTCAAGACGATAATAAGCATACCAGGCCTGTTTTACGAAGAGTTAAGAGTGGTCCAATCAACCACAACTATGGAAAGCCAACAGCGCCAAGTCGCCAACATATGAAATGAATATTGAAAATGTTTTCTAGATACGATGTACATGTGTGTGTGTGATTTACACTACTTATACTACTGACTTACCGCATGTTCTCTGACGCATTCCTCGGGGGATTTGCCACAGCAAAGCTTTTCAGCATCTGTTGGCATGTCGCGGCAGTTTCCACATCGGCACCAATGAAGTCCAGGTTCGCCACATGGACTCGGAGGTGAACCACTTGGTGCAGAGCCATCACCTCCGGACGCGTACATAACGTCGAAGACCATCCCTGGCCTTCGCTCTATTGCTTTGAAGAGTAGGTTCTCTATCTCCTGCCTGGTCATTTTCGAAATGTCATCCTGTAAGTGAGAAGACATGTGAAGGCTAATTGATACGAACAACACTTGAATAGCTTCTCCAAACTAACAGTGACACCAGGCTGAGTGACACAATGTTTAGGGTTTTTCGGGGTGAATTCTTGGGTTCATTGAAATATATCTCACAACTGTATTTCTTTCAATTCATTCAGTTATAAACTTCTTTATTTCAACTTTTTTAATGCCTGATTGCCTTGCTCCAAGTCTTATACACATACTGCATCCAAAATCATTCCCCCCTCCAGAAAAGGTGGCCTAGCTTGCCTAATGTAGGCCTCTAGGCCTATTTATTGGGAAAAAAGATGAAATCAAGTTCCTGTTACAGGACTATGTAGTGTTTCATTGGGCGAACTTGGAAAGAAAGGAAGCAAAGATTCATCCAGGTTTATGTAAAAAAAAAATTGTTATTTATACCTGAATTTTCTGTTTCCGTTTTTCCCGTAAGTTGTTGATTCGGTCTGCATCCGATTCGATACTCCGTAGATTTTGTGGGCCTATATTCCTTCCACCTGCACTTTTTGTTTTCCTGGTTCCCTTACGTCGAACGGATGTTGTTATTGTGGTGGTTGGTGTGGTGGTCGCTGTTGAAGGTGCTGAAGGACCCGCCTGGTCCTCATCAGTCTCACTGTGTCTGCTTTGAATGCGTTGGCCTCTTCGGCGTCCACGACGGCCGGTACTACTACTAGCCAAAGTGCTCTCTTGAAGTACAGCCTGGTGACTAGAACTGGCCTCAGTTCCCCTAGCCTTTCCTCTACCTCTGCCCCTGCCCCTTCCCTTTCCTCTTCCTCTGCCTCGCCCCCTTCTTGTCCTTGAAGATTTCCCGATATTTCCTTCTGGTTCGAGTTCAGATATTGTGGTGACTGGCTCTGATGGATCCAGTTCATCCCCATGTCCCTCTAGTCTGGCCTTCTTAGGTGTTGTAGCATCCAGTTCAGAGTCAGAGCCTTCAGATGAACCCTGCATTAGAAAAACAAATTCATGTCGAGAAAAAAAAATAATGTAATTGGCCATTCTTTCAGGGGGAGGGGCTCATGACACTGACTATATATAGGCCTACATACGATCAGACTGGTTTTCCTTGTATTTATTCTTTTTTTATTTAACCATATCAACACAGAATGATATAGGCCTACATGTACGGTCAAATTAGATAAAATGTATGCAAATATCATCCATGCTTGCTTTCCCATTGTTTTTTTTTATGTCTGATTTCATACTCTCCTATATTTGTGCAGATTTGGAGGGGGTGGTGCTTATTAATAGTTGCTATATACCCCCACCCCCCTCCCCATCCCTCAATATGATAGCTTGCTAAAATACTCTCATGCTGGTTACTGTTCGCATATGAACATATCCGGAATAGTGCTATGGTTTTCCAATGAAAGTAATGATAATGATGTCGATGGCAGTCCATGAGAAAGGCCTATACTAATGGATAGATGAATCATTAACGAACAATGCGTATGTTATTTTCATTTTCCCCTTTATTATCATTATTATTGCTATCATTATTCCTTACTACTATATGTTGTTGACTTGTTGGTGCTGTTGTGTGACGGAGTTAATGATTTGATGGCGACAAACTGGGTCTAAATGGGGTAGATAGTGCAAATAACAAAGTGATCTAAGAGGGCTCACTGCTGCATGAAGAGGGGGTAATTGCAAAAACTCTTTTATACGTATGTATTACCAGCTGGAGCGGTCTTTCACAAAATTTGAAGTTTTCGCTATCACATGCACAACGCCATTTGTCAAATATTTGTCGAATATTTGTGAATTAAAACTGCATTATCGTCTATGGCACTGGACAAACAGGTGGACAAACGATATTGTTTTCGTCCAGTGCAAATCTTCGGATGATCTGCTGAGGCCCGGTCCACCATGCACAACGAGCTTGAGCTTGGTGACATGCATATTCATCGCCTCGTCGGCTCTTCATCGAAAAATAATTTCATCAAAATTTTCAAAGATCGCATATGCCAAAGGCTGCCGTGAGGGGGGAGATTGATATTTCTAAGGACTGAATAAATAATTGTGGAAGGGAGACCAATCTGACGCCAAAATGGGTCCACCCCGGGCAAGGGTGAATATTTCTCTCCAAAGGGGACCAGGGGCTTGAACATTTGACAAGCAAGAAAAGGAAAAAAAAAGGTTATCATCTCAAATGTAAGGTCATTTCGACCGAAATAAATTTGACAAGCAAAAAAAGAAAGTTATCACCCCAAATGTAAGGCCATTTCATCCATAAATGCATGTTTTATTTAGATTCTGAATGATGTATTTGTTTCCACCATAAAATACCAACAATAGTAGGGGGACAATCGATATTGGTCCCCCTACTAGTTTGGGTGGGACGCGTCCTCCCTGTGATTTCCGCCCATGCATGCCCCTGGGGTCCACATATCCATTTGCGACAAAAATCTCACAGCCTTCCATTTTGAAAGGAATAAAACAAAGTTCGGTGCTTTGTAGTAATTACTTATAGCAATCACTAAAAAGTACTTAACTTTTGCAAATCTTCAGGGCACTGGACATTTTTTGAAAGTTTGGGGTGAAGTTGAGCCGAAATGGGTTGCTGCACACACCCAGGTGGGTGTTTCATGAAAATTGTCAGCACTGACTAAATTGTCAGTACTGACAATTTCAATGAAATCCTTAGTTTTGATCGGACTGAAAGGCACGTCTGGCCTCTGTTACTTTATATGGTTACTGTCACAGAAAGACAACTTGTCAGTGCTGTCAACTTTCATGAAAAGGTCCCCTGGGCAGTGGGCACACGAATAAATCGCCAGTGATCAGGGTCCAATAACAAAGGTTAGCGATTGATCGTACGCTTGATTTTCACAATTTATTGTACATTGTACGTAATCATTGGAATCAATCGTAGAAAAATATTATACGATCACTGCTAAGTTTTGTGTTACATGGCCCTAGATAGTCATTTCAGTTCCAAAGACATAGCTGACTTGGCCAGAATTTCCGCCGGTGCCAACATTGCCCCCCCCCCCCCCGTATGATCACACCGATGTGCCTACTTGTAGCAATGGAGTGTAATTAGCGACAATTCATGTTTTGAGTCGGGCCTTCACCATCCAACCAAGGAGATACCACTCCAACGCAACAGAAAAGGCCTTCCCTCGCGAGATACACACCATGCCACGGGCTATGCAGAATACGTGGATCCCCTCCTCCCATCTGCATACACACACACACACCACACAACCCGAGCAATGTTGGAGCAGGGAGAGTCCCTGGGAGGAACGTACGGAGATACCCATTACCCCTGTTCATTGACCAAAGAAGCAACTGTTCATTTATGGAATTGAGCAAAACGTGATTTTCGCTCGGGTTGAATTTATATATGGGACTTATTGCCTTGCTTTCGAACCTTCTTTATTTCAATAATGTCGAGGGCTATAAAACTCCATCCCTAAAGCAATCGTCTACATGAAATCATGATGTATATACACCAAGAGAAGATCATATTGAAATTGTCAATGGACGGCCGGTATCGTCTAGTCTAACTTATTTGTGTGGATCTTGGATACTGTACAAATTCTCTGGGAAAGATGTTGTTGCACGCCCCTACGACTATTTGTATTTTCTTGAATAAAATAGGGAAGGAAATCGGAAAATGGAAGAAAGAGGTGCCAGAATAATGTTACTTATAATTTTCTCAAGTTCAATAAAGTCACACGACATAGACAGGCCTAGCTATTTCTCTTTCTTTCGAAATCGCAACAGCTACATGTGCATTATGAAAGAAAACGGTAATCCAATTTTGAGGACAAATATTATTCTTTTTATGAAAATGGGACGAATAATAATAGGACCTACAAACCGGTCCGGCGGGGGGGGGGGGGTGGAATTTTGGCTAAGAGTGGCCTTGTTTACTATTCCTCAATGACCGATCACTCGATCTCAATTCACCTCATGCTCGACACACCGTACTTTGAAAATCTAACCTGTATAGGTTATTATTTATTTATTCTACAATTCATGATGGTGAAATGCAGAAACAGGCGCGTAGCCTGGGGGGCGGCCGCCCCCCAACGCCCCCAAAAAGAAAAAAAGGCGGGAAGGGAAGAAATGAAAAGGAGAAGGGAGAAAAGGGAAGAATGGAATAGCTCAATTGTTTGTTTGTTTTCTTTCTGTTTTGTCAAACATGTCAAAAGAATAATAAAAACCTATAACAAAATATTGCTTCAGCGCTCCGCGCGGGAAATGAATTCAGAATTGCCTTTCCCTTCTTAATTGTTTCCCACACACTTTTTTCTACTCCGTTTTTTCCCTTCCCGGCCATAGGAATCGCATTCTTGCCAGGAAATTTTATAGTATATATGGGTATTTTATTTAATTGCAGTAACACAGCATTTTGGCTCTTTAATTCCGTTCATGCAGAGCGGGTGAGCTTTTATACCGGCATTCCCTGAGTCCCGAAATGCTATTTCTTCCGCTTTTCAGCAAGCAATTTGCTGGCAAAGTACCTGCTCAAAGGGGGAGCATTAGAGGACCCCTAAATTTTCTATTTTTGCTTGTCAATTTTGTTTCCTGCGTCCCTTAAAAAAATACCCATTCTTCCAACCGTTACTCATCTTGTCCTTATGCCAATCCCCATCCTCCTGCTCATAGGCGGCGGAAGCGGGTTTCCTGTCCCCCTAAATTTGAGGTGGGGGGGGGGGAGGACCCCCTAAATTTTCTATTTTTTGCTTGTCAATTTTGTTTCCTAGCTGCGTCCCCTCAAAAAAAATTATGGTGGACCCCCCCCCCTATAATTTTTGTGGTCCCCCTAAAATTTTGGTTGATACCTTTTTTTTTTTCGTGTCAAATTTTTTACCTGTGACCATCCTTAAATTTCAGTTGGACCATCCCTTAATTTTTGGCTTCCAACCACGACCATCCCCTCTCTCTGTTCATCTAATTTTCCTCTTTATATTTCGTTTCTCGCTCACTTCTCCCTCGACCCTCCCATTGCATTTCCATTGATAGTTCACATTTTCCCCGGGACATTTTCTTATTAAAAAATATGTACAGTGTCTTGAACTACTACTATCCCTTGACCAAGTCCATGGTCCAACTTATGTCAATAAACTATATTTTCTTCTTTTGAACGTTTATGATGCGCTTGTAATGAAACATAGCAAAACAATCATTACCAAAATAATAAGCCCGGGATACCGGATAAGACCATTTGTATCCCCATTCACTTTCTCGCTTTAGAATCTAGCAAATTAAAAAGCTCAATCGAGCGTTTCATCAACATTTTTTTTAGGGCCGGCAGTCAGGGGATCTGACATCTTTCCTTCGTTTTGATTGGCGGGGAGGTAATGTTACTCTGGCGATTGTCGGATAAAAAAGATCCCCTATGCAGCTATAGGCGTCGATAGACTGCCCCCCCCCCCCGGAGTACGCACGAAGAACGATTAGGTGGATGCATGATCCCATAACGCTTTTAGATTCGGTGCAAGCTTTTTATAAGGGTAACTATAACAATATAGGCCTATAGGGCAAGATAATTACCCCCCCCCCCCCGTAGCGTACCTAGGATTTTCCACAGGGGGGGGGGGCAAAACCGTCCGCCAAAAAATTCGACAAGCAAAAAAAAAAAAAAAAAAAAAAAGGTCTTCACGTTCGTCGGGGGGGGGGGGGCAAAAAAGGTCTTCAAGCTCATCAGGGGGGGACAGGGATACGTCCTTTGCATGGAGTGTGACTCGTCAGGGGGGCCTGCCCCCCCCCCCCCCTCGTAGGTACGCTAGAGCCCCCCCTCTCTCTCTCTCTCTCTGACTAGATGTTATTCTCTCAGTTTATCACTCATTACAAAAATCGTAATAATTAGAACCGGCAATTGTTGGTATTTGTAACCACATTTTACTTTCGAACATATCCTTTTATGTAGCATAATTATGAGAAGATCTGACTCACCTCGTGCATTTTATGATGAAGATATGCAGCATTTATGTCAGTTCCATCCTCCGAAGATGATAAATCATGCCAGTCGGAATCCATAACGTATTGGAATCAATTATGAAAGCTGTTTACGTAAAGCGAATATCGACGGATAATGTGCAAAGAAGATGCCGTTTCCCTCTGTATTTTGTTGAAGTAGTGTGTGAGATATTTCATAGAGTCTCATCAACTTTGTATGTTATTTGTGGGCCTTGTAATCTAAACACGTGTTTATTTGCACAACGCTGGAGGACGTACAGGCCTTCACACTTTTTTGCCTCAGTTCCGCACCACTCATGTTGTTCCTTGACACTAGACTTGATCCATGGAGCTCCATGCTTGATCGACGCATCAGAGTTTTTGCTCGCCATCAAGTTTATCATGCTTACGTAATCGCAAAATGGTTGAACGCAGGGGCCGCGGAACAGTTTTGGTGGGGAGCTGAGCCAAAATGGAGGGGGGGGGGGTTGATGCACGAAATCATAAACCGATTGTCTTTGTTTACGTGTTTAAATATAGCTTTGGAAACAAAGTGGGAGATGTCCTGAAGTCGCAGCCCCAAGCTAACCAACACCATGAAAGAGCCACCAACGATCATGACATCTCTTTTACATACAGAAGTGCTGATCATGAGTCGGCTCAGTATCCTACTATTGCTATGATTCCAGATTTTCATTTCATTTCTTGCAAATGTGATAATTAGGTTGCCTATCCATGATTTACTTATACATTTTTCCAATCTTGTCTTCATCATGACTGTCCAGCATGAAAAAAATATATATATTTGCGTATCACACCCCAAAGGAGCAACAAGTAATGTGTTTCAGATGTTTGGTCACAGTGATCTAAGAAAATTATTTACATTCCCTTCATAATTAGTGCAATCTACATGTCTAAAAATCCATGCTCAAAATAGCAAATTATTGTACTTGATTTATATAGTACAAATTAAATAAAAATGACGGTGCCAATAAAATTATTGAGATGTATAATAATAGGTGCTAACGGAATGTGGAGGTGGAAGAAAAATTGAGAAAATTGTAGAACAGGCAGGGGCGCAACAGGGGGGGGGGGGGTAGGGAGTCTAATAATATTTAGTCCCCTTTGGCCTCTTCTTACTTATCTACTTTTGCTTGGTTATAAAACTTTGGGGACCATGGCCCAATCCCTTTATACACGGAATCTGCAGTCTCGAGACTGAGTCATTTCAAAACATAGGGCCTAAATATGGCAGCTATTAGAATTCAAATCAAGGGGGGGTGGTCAGCCCCCTTACTTTCAAGGCAGTGGCGTAAAAAAACAAATTTCATGAAGGGGGGTACAACAAAGAAATTTCTAAAAAGTCGTGCACGAGAAAACTTTGCCTTTTCTAAAATGTACTTCTATGCGAAAACTTTGACATTATCTTCAGGAAATCACAATTATCGCCATGTTTCGACATATTTCCTTTAATTTCCTTTCGATAGCTCCTTCATTTTCTATCTTTCTTGGTTTTGGAACCGAATCTCCCCCTTCTTTCCATGCTAGAGCTTCAACCTAAAGCTGAATCCAGGAAGGGTCCATGAATGGGCCCCGCAACAGACATAAGAGGGCCCTTACAACATAGGTCTGGAGCAGAACCCTGGTATTTTTTTACGCTTTACAAAGGTGTGGCCATAATACCATGTAAGGGGCATAGGCCTACGTCTAATAATAGCTAGGGACAAAACTAAGGCGTGTTGTCAAAAGTGTGCGTGCGTCTTTACCTTTATATTCTACGGCGAACCCGCTGAGCGTGCCATTGTCCATTTTTCTTTCCTACGGGTCAGTGCTCTTGCCATTCAAGACGCCAGCGTGCCCTTTTGCAGCGAAAACGGAAGCGTTCGCTTTTATCTTTTCTTCTGACATGCTTCGGTTGGCTCTCCGATAATATGTTTTTGCATTAGCGCCCTCTATGTTCACGATATCGGCGTTTTAGGCAAACTATTGAACGCCCGATCTCTAGTCACTGATCTGAATATCATTGTGTCCTTGTATCGGTGTGCCTAGTCCATTGGGGGTACATTTTCCAAAGTTACGCTTTCACAATTTCTTTTGATAGTTTTTCGTTTCAGGTTTCAGTAGTGACAAAGTTCAATTAGATTTAGATTTGATTTTTTTAAATAGAACGAGTTGTTTTATTTTGAAGAATATACCGTTAAGACACTGACTTTCTAAAAGTAAATGTTCATGCGCGGAAAAGATTTTTTTTTCATCACACTGAGCCCACACAGTCAGCATTGTCGGGTGAAAAGGAAAAATATGGAATTGTCCTTAACTTCTTTGTAAACGAAATGCAAAACCCTTTGCAAAAGATGCAATATAAATCATACCTGGGTCCCAAAATGATGGCATTTAAATATCTACATTGAAACGCTATACTGTGACAAAAAATAATAAACTCATAAAATGCAAGCGTTTTTGTGGGAAAATGGACAAGGGCATCGTTGAAATTCATATTTGAGCTAAACATAGGCCTATATCTAATTTAGCCAAAGTGCACAACAATTTTACTCTTATTATACATTATGTTTAAACATTAACATGCTAGAAACTTATATATTCACACATAATACAGATGTCGTGCAAAACAAACGAATAAAATATCATTAATTTGAACTTTTAAAAATTAAATTGGATGCTCAAGCAGTCATATCGGTCATTGTTGATTAAATGCACAATTCTTGAATTTCATTGCCCGAAATTTAGAACAAAAAGTATTTTCGTTACTTTGTAAGACCATTACAAACATCTTTACCTTCAAACGAAATCAAAAGCACTTAACAATTTAGTATAAAAATTATCAAATTTGAGGTAGTCTTGACCATGAATTGAGTTGAATGTTTATAAAGGAATTATAGCGTATTTTAATGAATCCCATTCTAAACTTTGAATGACCGATGTCTCCGGGGAAAAAATATCGCGTGAATTAAAATGCAAATTAACACATTTAAGTGACTCTGATATGAAATTGGACATGAAAACCTATATTATCTTTTTACCTGGGATCCGTCTTTATTCTCTTATCAATTTCCCCTGTGATCTAGAGTACTAAGTGACCAAGTGTTTTTGATTACCATCCAGCAGACACAGAACCGAAGGGGGTCTGGGCTGAAGCCTCCACACTCTTTTTCCTCCAAATAGCGTACAAAACGTAAAAAGTACCATGATTTTATGCATGGTGTTCCCCTTCAAAACCGTTCGGCGGTTGGGGAAGGCTTAATTATTTCTTTTAATTTTTCAGTTCTACTCACAATATTTAATTTTGTCAACTTAATTTTAATGGCTTCTTTTTTTCATCCAACTTCATTTCTTCCTTTGAATTTTTCTAAACCTTTTCTATACTTATTTTTTAACCTTCACGTTTGACTTATACAGTAGTGCATATTGCCGTTGATTTCTTCTTCCTATCAAATATCTGAATTTATCTGCAATATGTGTGTGTCAAATTATTGCAAATTAGATTCCCAGTGTCTAAGGTAAACATAATTTACCGACGTAAAGTTTGTAATACGAAAGCCTCTTTGGCCTAGTTTCCCTTCCAACTTTGTACTTCACCTCTTAATCGTATAGCTGTATTCTGTATAGCTTGCAAATTTAAATACTTTTACACACAAAAAAAATTATCAATAAACGTTCAGGAAATGGTAATGCCTCGGCCACATTTGCTCTCCGGCGGCCGTACGGCGAGTCGAAAACAGCCGTTTTATTCATTTTTATTCAAACCACCTATATTTAGCTGGTACAAAAACTGTTGAAACGACTGTTTTCGACTCGCCGTACGGCCGCCGTAGAACAAATGTGACCGAGGTATTAGGCATACTAGATCAAGAAGGATGGAGTGTATGCTGGCGCAGATCCTGCCGAATTAACACAATACAATCTAATAGGCGCCGTATTTATTTTAAACAATAGTTGGCCTCTCAAAAGTATTGTGGTCTATTCTGTGACCTCTACTATTGTAAGCGCTTTGGGCCTAATGGGAAAAGCGCAGTACAAATAATAAGTAATAATAATAATAATAATAATACTAAAAGAAGTCAGTGGGTCTATATTCTGCACCTGGAGGGTACAGTAGTGATACCGGGGGGGGGGGGGTGGCATCCGGCCCTTGCGCCCTCCCCCTTTGAGAGCCATTATCAATTGCTAATGTAAATATGCCATTTTTACACAAGTGTGCCCCCCTTTGAAACTCACAGCATGTATTTTAATGAGGATATGTCGTTCATGCACAAGTGAGGACCTTCACTTTCGCCTGGTAAACACCCCTTTTCCAAATATATTTGATTATTAAAATGCACGGAGAGATGATAGGCAAAGAATATAACTCGAATGTTAATATTAAGAGTAGACCTATAAGGAGGGAAGTTACATGGTTAATTAAAAATGTGTTGATAAAATATCAGTGGAACGTTATGTTATAATTTGCTGCGCCAAACAGGTTATATGTAATATTGCTCTTTATAAAGACAAGTATTAAACTACATTAAATGTCGAAATGCTGAGATGTATAATGGAAACCATATTAAAATACACATTACGAAAAGAACCAAAAATCAAGGCTCTAGTATGGGGACAAAACGAGAACAAGAAAACTACCCATTTGACGCTCATTTTAATTCTTAGAAAGCCGGACGTTGAAAATGACCTGGGCCAGTGCATTGCTAGCTGTATTTAATGAGAGAGCTCGGCTTACCCCATTGTCAAGGTAGATTTAAATTACCCCATTCTTGATTGGGGAGATTACCCTATTGTTGAACATAGAGGTGGTCTGACTGGTAGCGGATTTCAATAGAAGGATGACCCCTTGATTGGTGGGGGTATTTCAATGGGAGATTACCACTTTGTCAGCGCGAGTGACTGTCTTAATACTTTGATGTGTCCCCGATGTGTCTTTTAATCGAACACCGTGTTTGCAACTAATCCCAATTAATGATACTATTTGGCATCAAAATGAAAGTCTAACTTCCATCCTTTTCATAGATTTCGTTTGAAAATACTTACAGTGTACGTTTATAAGGTAAACTTGAAATATGAGAAGGCGCTTTATAATATGTAAACCAAATATGATTTGTTCATAAGTATCTTTATAATAAATGTTTTCAAAATCGAGTTTCATAGAACAAATGTATAATACTCGATTTAATAACAACCATGATATTTCAAAGTCATCGAGAGGGTAAGTATCAGACTAAATAATGCAAGCGTGATTTGTTCAGGCGCTGGTAAGATTTTTCTTTTCTATCCCACTGAGCCTGATCTCTTTTTTTTTTCATACAAAAGCCGGGATAGACATGTGGTTAAATAAGCATTAATTGGATTCGTGCTTTCGGGAAAACAGTATTTATTTACGAGCAAGAACATTGAAGTGTTCAGTGTTGGCACCGGTTGGCACCACTGCGATGAAGTTAATTCGAATTGTGTTTTTGAACAGGATCAAAATAGTAGAAGTAAAGACGTTAAGCTTATTATATATATATGTATTAATCATTCGGATTTATGCACTATTCTGAACTACACGTGTCTATAATTGAATGATTTATATGTATTCAATCAGTGGCAGATTTTCAGGTGGGGGCACATTTTCCCTTGAAAACTTTTTAGACAAAAAAGTTGTCACTAAAATAGGGCATTTTGACCCGTTTAAAACGTGACGTTAAAAAATCAAGGTCTTTACTTGTAATATTCATATTACAGATATTTGCTGTGACTCTCAAAAAGTGAGTACACTTGCAGGGGCGGAACCAGCCTTCGCCAAAGGGGGGGGGGGGTCTTTTTAACCACATACCCCCGATCAGCCGCTCAAATATGATTTTTGTTGGTTTAAATGAATGTAAAATAATCTCATAAGCCTTATTTAAATAGTGCGAGCGCGAAGCGCGAGCTATTGTTTAAATTATTATTCCATGTATTTTGTCCTAAAATGGCATTCTGGCAATGCTTGTGATCCTAAACGAGTAAATTTAATATACGCTTTGATCATTCTGATAAAAAAAGATATGTTAACGGCTGATTGCAGTTAGCCATGAAGACGTTACATATTTCAACAGTCAAATAACGCGAGCGCGAAGCGCGAGCTAAAAATTTTGACCTTTCTACCTGAAGAATTGAAATTCTAAGCAATTTTTGTAATCATGAAAAAGTTGAATATATAACAAAGCAATTGATGCGAGCGCGAAGCGCAAGCGGAAAATTCGAGATTTGTAGGAAAATTGTGAGTGGATATGGATCACAATTAAAAAGGAGCTGATATGTTTCATTATTATTACTTTGAGTTTGACATACATGTAGGACCGGGACATTCTAAGAACATTATTCCATCGTATGAAAATTATGACTGTCTTCCTATTTCTCTTCCTATCAATGCGCTAGATGAAACTTGTCGATATTCCATTCTGAAAAAGGAACAATTTAAAGCGCTTTTGTAATAATGAATAAGATGCATGAGTTAATATATTTTTAACAATCAATGTGTGCGCATATCGCCAGCCGAAAATTGTTGATAAACTGTCATAAAATGGAGATTTTAAGTAGTTTGTTATATAATTAATATTTAAATTTTTATAACTCACCAATCAAAATGCAAGCATGCAGCTCTAGCTGATACGTTTTTACAATCTGACATGAATAGGGATATTTTTGTAAGTATATGGAATACAGGAAAATAATAGGTACCTGGAAATCAAATTTTGTGAGCGCGCAGCGCAAGCAGAAAATGTTTATATTCAGACAATAAAAAAAAAAATTACAGAACACTTTTTTAAAATGAAAGTTCAATTTCCGAGCTGAAATATGTTATGTATATTGACTTCAAAATTTGATATTTAAAGTTCCATATATGTAAATCACCTAAAAGGTAATGCGAGCGCAAAGCACGAGCGAAAATATTATATAATGACATGAAAGATTTTTTTTTATTGTTTTCGAAGTCTTCCCCTCATCTTATTTATTCACTCGTTTTCCTCCTCTCATGTTTACCATTTTTTCTCCCCTCTTTTCCCTTTTTTGGTCTTTCTTTCCCCCTTTTTTTGCTCCGCCAATAGGGGGAGGAGGGAGGGCGGACCCCTTGCCCCACCCCTGGATCCAACTCTGGAACAATCTACCAAAAAGTATTAAACAAGCAGATTCAAGAGAGAAATTCAAATCCGTGTTAAAACCTTTTTTGTTAAATATAGCTTTCCCTCCGCATGTGAAGCCCCTCAATTGTTTACAGCCTACTGTGAACTGTACAACTACTTTATTTTTTGGTGAAATTCCTTCTCTCTCTATATTTTTTCCTTAGCGTTTAGATAAATGTTTTGTTCTAAGTGGTATACAAATAATGTAAATTAGTGGCGTGCGTTTCCCGATCTCCGTATCGAAATCAATATTAATGAGAGAGCGCAATTTCATTGTTTTCGCTCTAATGGGGGAGGGGAGGGGGAGAGCGTCAGTGTTCAATCAAGCAAAAGACGTAGGCCTATATGTGCATAAGTCCATGTCATTGGTGTAATTATAAAGATGATGAATCTGATTAATTCTGTTTGTCGACGTTATAATAAAGTTAATACAATCAATATGATTCAGGCGTACACCGCTTTAACTGCATGGTATCATGCATCCAGAAATCGAAATAGCCGATGTATTCAAAACCTACGTAGCCGGGATGGCATGCAGTTCGGATGTTACAGTACTCTAACATTATAATAATCTCGTATTACAAATGTCAATTTTGCGAAAATGCACACAAATTCATAACTTGATAGACTCTGGGGGATGATGTCGATATAAAAATCGCATCGACCTCGATATGCAAGCATGTTTGATACTGCGTCGGACTTGACAACCCGCAAAATCTTTTCCAAAATTAGATGAAGGCCATCCATTCTCATTCTTTTTAATCTAAATATAATCTATGTATTTCAGGATCATGATATGAAAACCTTTTATAACAAACATGATGAAGGAAAAACGCGTCTCAAGTTATACATGGTTCATTGCCGCAAAATATACCAATCATCTTCATTTGTTATCATTTAATCATCAACATTATCACTGATATTATTATTCGTATTATCATGTCCGTTAATATCACTTCAAAGTTATAATTATCATTATATCATCATCACTGTTATCATCATCACCATCATCATTCATTCAGTATCTATTTCCAATCGTTCTCCAATATCAATTGTATATTTTAAATAATTAAGAATATATGAAAGGTAATAGTAATGATAATGGTGATGCTGGTAATCATGAACATTAGATCCGTTTTGTGAGATAATGTATGCGATTTTACACGCTAATCGCTACTCGATGATGGTGAAAGAAAGAAGTCGGGACGGTAGTTACTGTATACACGTACTTTATTACACTATAGTACAAAAGATTCCCCATCGGACGGGACAACGGTCTTTTGAAATAGGTTCATCTATTGAAATTATGACAATAATCACGACAGCGGATATGGGGAACTATTCTCTGAGCGCCTCTCCCATTCATTGTTGTCTGTGGCGAACCCGCTGAGCATGCCATTGTCAATGATTCTCTACACGGGTGAGTGATCTTGCTTTTTCATGATCATAGGCCTGGGCAATGACTAAGAACAGTTCGATGAGTATCAATGCCAAGTAATCCTGAAAGGTCAATAATGTTAAATTCTCTTGCTGGAGAAGACTATATCATGGCACTATTTGCTTTTGCTGTAGGCCAGTTGTGTACAACCTGATATAGATGATAAATAATAATTATCTTTCATCTATTTTAGAGTAATGATCTAATGTTAATATCATTCTACATAATCACCCTGAAGCTTACGGCCCCATATCTTCACCCGTGAAGTATTGAAATTTGAAGTTTAAATTATTGAACATCATGGCATCCTAGTATTGTACTGATTTTTACCATCACTGCAATATAGATAAAAACATAGAGTTAATTCTACTCACATTGATTTTACTTTAGAACAAATTCAACCCCCCCCCTTCCCTTCACGCTACAACCTTTCTTTCATTCCCTTTCATTATTTCCTTACAAAAAATGATCCTAATTTCAATAACTATGTAATGACATAGATGATTTGCTGTTGACGATAATGATGCTGCTGATGATAGTGATGATAATCAAAACTGATGATGATGATGGTGGTGGTGGCGGTGATGGTGAATGTGGTAGTGGTAGCCTTGGTGATTATGACAAATAAAAATACTGAAAGTTACGAAAGTCACACATTCAATGAATAATACCTAGAAACATACTTTTAGATGAAATAAAAATCACACACAATTTGTGCAACTTGTAAGCCTCCCATTTAGTTTATTCTTATTTTTTTAACTGAATTGTGTCCGCTTATATTCCTACTTGATGATGATTTAAAGCTTTTAAGTTTATAATTATATTGGTAAATCCCGGTCAGAAAAGTTCATGTCACCATTCCATTCCTGAGTACTATATAATATCAAGGAGATGATATCTCCTTGATTATATGAGCATGGCCCTAAAGTGATTGTGATGTGATAGGTATGAAATCAAACGTGTTTTATTGGAAAATTTAGCCCTTTTCACACATTCTTTTTTTTCCAGCGATTTGGCGACCGATCAAAATGTCTGTGTATTTTGAATTGGAAACCATCTATCGGGACAGACTTCAAGATGTAGGTCTGAATAACATTGCAACATACTTCGTTTGGTGCTCAAAAGGTTATTTTTAAAATAGAACATCATCGAGAAATGGTGCTTGATTCATGACATCTGAAGAAAAACATCCGATGACCACTGCACCTTTGTAAACATTTTAAAATGCTTGTTAATACTCGACAAAATTCAAAAGACAAAATTACGTATTATTTACCAAAGTTAATCGAAGAGTTTTAACATGACAATTAGAACAATAAATTAAACACTACCCATGCAGAGAACGATCGAGATGAGAATAAAAACTTGATCAGATGATGTAATATACTGATAAGCTTTTTCTTTATCTTCCTTTTTCCTCGTCGTATTCTTCCTCATCTCTCATTATTATTCTCATCCCTTTTTACTGCTCCCCCATTCTACATGTACGTCTGCTTCTCCTTGGTAATTCTTTTTCTCCTCCTCCTTCTCCCACCTCATCGATTTATGAAGATAAAATTATAATGAAATAATAGAAATGTTTATGAAGATAATACTTATAATAGAGAAATGAAGATGATTGCGATTGTAACAGCGGTGATGACGATATCGATAATTATGAGAGGTCATAGACCATGTACAGCACAAAGTATCAGACGCAATTTCAAATATGATTACATGACGATTTCGATACGAAATATTAATCATAAATCTAGATCTAGTACATTAATATACACTTATTTTTGTAGAATAATGAAATCGCCGCTCAATATCGATAATTCTGATGATGACTAAAACAGAAAAGCATACGTGGGACAGTGTATTATAATATTGCCTCGAAAAATACCTGACACTTGATGGAATTCCGTGCTTATATCGCTCATTTCTCAGCACGATTTCCTTTCACAAGGCTATTTGGTAAATATTTTTCATTTATACAAACAAACACTCCGTTGGTGAATTTCATTGGATTCTGATCGAACTAATTTTCAGATCGTTACCACATTTGGTATTCATCTTCAATTCCGAACATTACGTTTAATACGTTAAGCCAATTAAATGAAGTTACATACTTTAGTCTGTTATAAGTTGTTTATATGTACTCTCATACCCCGAGAGGGGATCGATGGGGTGAATAAAATGTAAATCTAAATCAGGGGCGGATCCAGCCTCCGCCACTGCATGTCTTCCCCTCTGTTCCCCTTTCACTCTTTCCCTTTTTCCCCTTTATTTCTCCCCCCATCGTCCACCAGATCTCTCTTCTTCTTTCCCCTTATTTTCTGTCTCTATCCATTTCCATATTCCAATTTGTCCCCCCTCTCCCGTTGATTCGATCCTAAATTTCTTCCCCTCTCAAATTTCCAATTTTTTTTTTCTCTTTCAACTGTTTTTCCTCCATATTTTTTCACCCTTCCTCTTCCTCCATCCAAATGTTTTTTTCTTGTTTCCCCTTCCTTTTCTCTCCCTATCCTTAGTTTTCTTCTTCCTCGTTTCATCTTCTCTTTTGGTCCCGCTTCTTTAAAACAAGGAGATAAAGAAAATTAAGAGACTATAATTATGTTATCCTGGGGAAATGGTTGCCCGTCCAAAAATTGAACAAACTATTTTTAACAGTTTCTAATAAATCTTTGATCTAGCTATGCCTTATAGTTCCAAGCTGTTCCGGTCATATTCATTTCATCTTTCCATTTCCTTCTCTTTATTTTTATTTATTTATTTATTTATTTTTTTTTTTTTGGGGGGGGGGCTCCCGACACTTGTTTCAGATGCGAGTAATAATAAATATTCCAAGTTGACGTGAATTGTACGAATGGCTTGGGCCTACGAAACGAAAATGTGTGGAATCTTATTTTCCCACCTAAAACATCATGAATTGACCCTCTTCCAATGCGAAAAAGGAGGTTTTCATGGTTATTGCAGCAAATTCGAAAGATCAGTAACGTTTTATGACACGTGCGTGATTTTTGATTAAGCTACTGTGGCTTTATGAATGCACCCGAACTTCCATTATAGATGCGAACCATAGTTCAGAACAGTGACCCGAACTCTCCGATCCGACAATAAATATGAAGGCACGCCTTTGTTTTGGTCGTAGAGGGAGCTATTTAGAATAGATTCTCCGGTTTTTCGACAGAAATTAAGACTTGCAGGAAAGACGAACAAAAGAACGGTGGCATCAATGGGCCTTTGATGGCGGCCGTTCCTTTGAAGAGAAGGGAACGTTGGGCAGGAAAGCCGAAGCGAAAACCCGGATGCAGTAAAGACGGTATAGAACGGTGCATGGACTTTTGACAAGCTCCCTAACTTTCCATCAAGGGGTTTATGAGGTTTCTCTAACCAGAAACTATCGAAATTCCAAATATTTTGTTCTGATCGAGGGCGTTGACTTCATATATACACATACGCCATCCCATTCTCTCTTTCGGGGGCGTAACGGGGGCGGTGGCCAGGCCAGGGGGGGGGGCAGAGTCTAAAATTTCCCGGCCCTATATATGATGTGAATCAGATTTTTCATAAATGCTCTATGCGGTACTAGCGCGATTAGTGAGATAGATGCAGGGGAGGAGGGAGGCTCAGCCTATAGTGCGTGAGGCCGCCGGGAAACGGGGCGGGGGCTTCAAACCTGTACTTAAAAATTACCATCTGAAATTGAATTTTTGGATGGTCACCCCCCCCCCCCCCCCTTACGTTCAAGCCGTTTCGCGGCCCCTGATTAATTCATTATAACTTTTTTTTCAGGATTCCGGTCTTTTTCTCCACTTTGTGTCGTAGAACTTGGGAGAGGGGGGCATTCCGAAACCCGGGGCCAAAATCTTTAATTTGTGGGTGTGGTCCGGTACCCTGGTACCTCTCGAGATTCAGCCATTTCAAACTTTAAAGATGGCTACTGTATTCAATCAAATCGATGGTAAATGTTTCTCAAGACGCATTATAAACCTAATTGAGGGGCACAGCGTGGCAAATGTTTGAAATTTTCTAAAACGTCACGAGCGAGCGATATGAAAATAATGCTTTAGCAGTAGGCCGACCTCGAGAACTTCTAAAATTTCGATAATTTTTTTTGTCCTTATTGTCACCTATTTTGCACGAAATAACAGACTTCATACACAGTCATATACTCCTATACCATATTACATTCTTCTTGTTTTTTAGTTATAAAATCCTCGGCATATCAGCCGTGTTCTCTTTTCCTTTGTTTTTTGGTAGCTAATTTCTAGTTCAATAAATCCATGAATGTTATGATTCATTCATTTTTTTTAAGCAGGCATTTCTGCATGTATTAATAAATCAAAATTGCAAATTTCTAACAATGATATAACATCAAACATACATGATTATAAAATTACAAAGGTGACAATTGTATAGTAGTTAAGTAGATACAGACATAATTCTATAACAAATAATTCAACAATAAAAAATAAATTTAAGTGCCGATGCCAACTATCGTAAGCTGAAAGCTTGAAATAATAGCAGCCAGGGATAATCAGTAATGAATCAGTGAATCAGTTATGAATCGTGTACTGGATTTTTTTATCTTTTTGGAAGTAGAAACTCATAATTATCTGTAGAGTGGCGACGTTTCACCAACCACTGTTTGCTAATTCATCAGACTTCATCATTCCCCGTGTCATTCCGTTTTTTATTTTAACCATCATTCCATTCTCCCGCCATAATTACCGGTTACATTTTGCCATTTATTTCCCCTTTCTCAGTCATTTAGAATTTGTTCTTTCTCACATTTTCTTCCTTTCCTTTGGTGTTTTGCCTCTTCTTTACTTCTTTCCTTTTCACCTTTTCCTTTTTCATCTTTTTCTATCTTTTCTTTCCCCATTTCCTTCTCCCTTTTCCTTATTTCCGTTTTTTTTTTAATAATTATGGCTGGTGAGCTCCTTGGGGGGGGGGGGGGGGAGGGGGGGGGGCAGTCTGCCCCACCGCCTGTCACGTCACTGCTTTCTTCCCGTTTTTCATTTTTGTCTCGCCTGCATAGCAGAGCGAGACTATAGGCACCGCTTTGGCGACGGCGGCGTCGTCAACATTGAAATCTTATAACCTTCGTTAAGTTTTTGAAATGTCATCATAACTTAGAAAGTAATGGATCTAGTTCATGAAACTTGAACATAGGGTAATGAAGTACCACTGAATATCCTGCCTGAGCTTCACGTCACATGATTAAGGTCAAGGTCACATAGGGTCAACAAACTTTGGCCATGTTGGGGTTATTTTAGGAATTGTCATCATAACTTTAGAAGTTTATGGATCTAGTTCATGAAACCTAGACATAAGAGCAATCAAGTATCCTTAAAAATCCTGTGCTAGATTCAGCTCACATGATCCAGGTAAAAAGGTCATTTAGGGTCAGCAAACTTTGGTAATATTAGGGGTATTTGTGGAATTGTCATCATAACTTTAAAAGTCTGTGGATTTAGTTCATGAAACTCAGCAGCAATGTATCACTGAATACCCTGTGTGTGTTTCAGGAACATGGCCGAGATCAAAGGTCATTTAAAGGTCAATGAACTCTTGCCGTGTTGGGAGTATGTGTTGAATTGGCATTATACCTTGGGAAGTTCATGGTACTTCCTCATGAAACATCGACATAAGGGTAATCAAGTATGAATGGTTGTTTTGCCCGTGTTTTGCACATGTCTTAGGTCACATGATAAGGGTCAAAGGTCATTTTGAGTAAATGGACATAATATTTTATTATCATATTAGTTTTTCATGTGTGAATAGTTATTCATTAGCTGTTTTTCAAAGGAAGCACTGCTGCTATATCGAAATGCGTAATGCAGGCGAGACTGCCAGAGGCGTTGCACTTGTTAATTTTCGGCAGCCCTTCTGTGTACATACGTCCGTCTCCCCTTTTCTTAATTTTTTCCTTCCCTTCCGACAATCCTTCCCGTTCCGTTTATCCATATTCAAATTTTATTTCCTCTTTAGCTGTCATCTTTCATTATCCATAGTAGGTCACACTCATCCCAGGTGTGGTAAGTGGGAACCTAGGCTGAGGGGCCGCGGAAGCGGGGAGGGGGGGGGGGTGACTGGGTGGCTTCAGCCCCGTCCCCACTTTTTTCAAAAACATTGCATGTAAAAAACGTAAAATATAATTTTTGCATGGTCAGCCCCCACACTTTGCTCAGCCCCCCCCCCCGCCGCCACTTTGAAAACCTTTCCGCGGCCCCTGTAGCTGACAGGAATTTATTCAACTGTTCATTGAAATACAATGAGAGTATACTCTGCCAAAGACATGGTATAATGAATTATTGTAAAGCGTTTATAGACCTACAGCAAGAAGCGTTATGAGGCCTATTGTCATTTTGAATGGAAATGAAATAAAGAAATGAAATAAATAATAGAAAACCATGATTATAGAAATACGAAGGTATATATGGCATACCTTAGTGTTTCTAAGAATAAAGCTAAGATACTATTATATTATACTTCGTTACTAAATAAAGACTGCTCAATGGCCATGGGAATTGGCGGTGGTGCTGCTAGCTGCACCCCCATGGAGGGTGCTGCTTGTATTATTTTCCATAGGCAGTACCCCCTGGAAATCTGGATTCGGGTATTAAAAAAAATGGCCAAACTGTAACCTATACATGAACACATTCTGTAGGAAAAACTTTAGTCATTTTTTGCTCTTCAAACTTATCTGGACGAAAACAACCTCCATTTCTTGGCTTGTCATATTTACTTCAGCACCCCCAATAAAAAATAATTGTTTCCCAGTGCCTTGGACTGCCCATAAAAAAATAACATGTGACAAAAATTAGCTTTCGGCAACAGATGGGGTAATGTGAAAATACCACCCCCCCCCCCTTTGCGAAAGCCTCCGCCCCTTTTTGTAGTATTCAGCGGTGTAGCGAGAAATACGACGAGGCTTAAAACAAATTGTATATTTCTTGCGTATATATCCCCCCCAAAAAAAAAAAAAAACATGAAGAAACAAAAAGTCTAAGTTAGCCAAATTATCAGGGGAAATCTTAATATCAACTTCTCATTTTTTTCACCGCCAAAAGAAAAGAAAGCTGTGGATGCCAAATGGAGGGAAACAAGACGAAGCAAAAAGAAATGATTATGTTGTATTATTCGTTTGACTTATGAAGGACTGAAAAATGAAAGTTCTTTTTTGGTGATTCAGAAAATGATAGGCCTATATCATTAAGTCATTTCAATCTTTTCTTGCTACTTTTTTTTGCTTTATTCATCTTCGTTTTCCCCCTTTATCATGGATCTACAATCATGTGCCCCTATACGACAGACGCATTTTTTATACGACACGTCTTTTCCTAAAACAAAGTCGTTATAGAGCGCCTACTAAGCGACCATCATAAATAACCATAAATAATAAATCTATGTTTTTTTTTATATCACCTCAGGCGCCGCGGCTGTTTGAAAGTGATGGGGGTTGAGCTGAAAATGGGGGGGGGGGGGGGAGGGGGGCCGAGGCGCAGCCAGCCAAAAATCATAATCAGATGGTCATCTATACGTACGATTTTTAGAAAAAAAAAGTGGGGAGGGGGCCTGAAGCCCCCGCAGCCCGTCTCCCCCCGTTTCTGCGGCCCCTGAGGTCTATAATGCCATTTCTATCTTCAAGAAGAATTCCGTGTTCGTACGCCTACCCCACTGATCAAGGGGGACCGGGGAGTGCCCCGCCACCTCCATTAAAAAAGGGCTATAGAGTCTTTTTGCCGATTTTCAAAATCAATTTTCACCATTGTTCAACATCGATCAATACAAATGCGGAATGGTTTTCAAAGTGGGATGCTGAGCCAAAGTGGGGGCTGGCAGTGCAAAAAATAATCACATTCGTTTTTACGTAACGTTTTTGTACAGTTTTGGAAAAAAAAGTTGAGGGAGGGGTGAAGCCCCCCTCAGCACCCCCCCCCCGGTTCCGCAGCCCCTGCATATAGCCTACCCTGTTCAATATGAGACATAATGTGAGCACCCGCCTCCTCCATCCGCCGGCCGCGCCCTTTCCGGTGAGCTTGGATGGACAATCTATTTTTCATTACATTTTATTTGTATAATATATTTATTTTCAGTTATACCTTTTTTTTTTACAAGTGCACACCAAGTTACCAATAATGCATAGCATTTCCATTTATTTGAAAGCAGGATAAAAGAGCATTGTAGATTAAATGCCTTGCTCACGGGCATACAGGTGCCGCGGCCAGGGATCGAACCCCGGACTATTTATGTATAGCTAGGCGCCTTAGACCACTCGGCCACGGCACCTCCACATACATGCATACATACACACACACTCACGCACCCTCACACATATATGTGTATATTTATATACATATATATATATACATATATATATATATATATATATATATATATATATATATATATATATATATATATATATATGTATATACATAAATATATATACAATACATATGAAGAGGCAAAGGGGTAATATATATATATGTGGGCCATCCTGGGAAAATGGGTATTATAGGTGAAATTTTGGATTTTGGTTTTTTTATTTTTTCTGGTACATGGACACATGTACAATGTGTATACAAAATATTAGAGTCTAATTCATATTTAAATCAGAGATATGGCCAATTGAATCAGGGGTACCCCCCCCCCCTGCCTGGCTGTCTGGGTCGTCATGGTAGTCGGGCTTATTATTCATCTTTTCATGATAGGGAAATGTTGGTTCTTTTGTAACGCCCAACATACCTGGCATAGGCGAGGTGATATTTTGTAGTGCAGACATAATTTTTATATATACACAGCTAGGCGAATACAATAAAACAAATTATTCTACATATTCAACCACACCCACACTAGAACCCACACCCACACACTCACATTACATGAAAAAAAAAAACCTTATGGAGACTATTTGTCATACTATATATAGTTCGTCATAGCGCGTAGTTTTAACATGAGAGGAGGTTCCCAGATCCAATGACCAGGGGAAGATGGGGTTGGGTTATTCATCTGATTTTTTTGTTGTTGGGGGGGGGGGCAGCTTATCATTTTTTTGGGGGGTGCCCACCCCCACAGGCGCCGCAGAACATTTTTTTGAAAATGGGAGGGGCTGTCCATGCAAACAAAAAATCACAAACAAATGGTAATTTTTTACATGTTTATACATGCGTTCTGGGGAATAAAAGTGGGGCCAAAGCCCCTGCCCACCTCCATCCTAGATTTGTCCCTGCCCTTAACCCCCCCCCCCCCAAAAAAAAAGAAGACACCACCATGCTGTTTGTCCATACTTCACTTTCTCGCAAAGTAAAATCTTAAAAAAATCATGCTTAAGCTTTGGAAAATAACCACAAACAAAATTCAATTGTGCAAAACCAAGTTTTTTCGGTGGCAATACACAATAGTGAAAAGCTGATGCGAGCTACATTTCATAAAGATTTAATATGACAGCAACTGATGAAATATCAACTTTCATTGAACTAGCGAATCAGGAAGCAGAAGGTTCACTGTTTTCATGGTAGTTTTCATTCGAGCAAGGGATCATATCCATATTTAATGAAATGGGCCACATTTGGTTTCTTTTAAGGGATGGGGTAGTCATGAAAATATATTTCACAAATTGCTGCCAAATTATCTGGATCACTGAAGGATTTTTTTTAGGGCACTTCGTTTGAAAAGAAGAATAAAACTGTGCATAAAAACTTGGCTCCACATATTAATACGACAGGTATTATAACTAACAAATACTCACAAATACATAGTCATCTTTTCTCTGCTACACTCTGTACACGTGTGTAATGATATGCGTTGTAAACATCTTATGCTTGAATAAAAAAATAATATCAGAGTTTAATTCTTGATATGGAAGAGACTACATACATTTACTCTCTTCTATGCAGCAGTATTAGCAAAACTCAGGAATGTGCATCGCTCTCCACTGTCCAAATTTGCACTAAAAATTATATAATACACGATAATCTCTCCTTAGTGTGTGTGTTTAACATTATCACAAACTTCTTAATACAGCAGCAAACTTACCACATTTCAATTTTCTACAATGACATCCTTCTAATGGGTTAGCAAACGTTACAAATTAAGTTTATTTTTTATATCGAAAAACTTCAGAGTTTGTTCATTCAAAGTAAACATGTATTCATTGTTCAATTTCCTCTCCTACCGGGGGAGGCCGCGAGGTGCCTTGTCCTCATCTAAGATCTTTCCATATATCATATTCCCTCTATTTGGAAAATCCAGTTGATAGCTTATCTGGGAGTATCTGAGAGACTATGTCAGCAGGGTTCACCAAAGGGGATAATTTTCTTCCTCTGCATTGTTTGCTTTCTTCATGTTCCAGTCTTAAAAATGCCACGTTCCGATGACTCAAATCTACATGTTTGATGAATGCAATTGAAAAGTTCACCGATATTAATGTGTTATAAAAACAGTCACATTACACTCTCATTTCTTCATGATTCATGGACATTTATCAACAACATGATATTTAAAATACATTAACTTTTCACTCTTTGGCTTTGTGTAAATGTTACTTGTATTTCTAATAAAGGTGGAAGTACTCCCTGATGTCATATTTTTCTACCAAAAAAGATTTAACTATTGTTGGTTAAAAACATCCCTCCAAAATTCATGAGATGATCATATTTAAATGTTTAATTTGATGTATCACTTGCAAAAAGCTTTCTCTGCATGAGCTTTTATCCAAATTCTATATTTTTTTTCATTTTTTATTGTTTTTATCATTTTATATTTTTTCATATTTTCCATAATTCTAGATTTCATGTACTAATAGTGGTAAAATAAATGTTAAAACAATATCTTATAAAACGGCAATTAATTCGTGGAAAAATCGGTTACAACTGACATGATAAAGTAAAAACTGGCACACTATTTCCATATAAAATATGGATAAAGCATGGAAAGCTACCTGAAGCTGTGGTAATGGTGAATCCCATAACAGAGTCTTAAAGTACTTCTTGAAGGGCTGCTGTCAGCTGTATGTTGGTTCTGAGATGTCTTGTCCTCACTGCACTAATATAGTTGCTATGTAGATCCCGTGCCTTTAACATGTTTAACACAACGAAAGAAAACAAGGCCAATTAGTTAACAAATTTTCAGAGTTAAAGTTTATTTAAAAAAAAAAAAATACTTAAGAAAAAAAACAACAAAAAAAACAAGTAAAACTATAATTTATTTTTATTTTCAAAAATATGTCTTTTCATTTTTTTTTATAATATTGAATGATTTTGTGTAGAAAGTTGGCGAACCTCATGTAATGTAGCTCGACCAGATTGTAGAAAAAAATAAGAAATACCCCCCACACCCGCCCCCAAAATATATTGTTATTTTTTAATAAATTTCTTATAAATTGTGACAATCTGGTTTCTAGTTATAATTTCGATATCATTTGCACAGCTTTGGTGAAGTTCATACCAAATAGACCCCACCCCCTCCGAAAAAAAAAAAATTTGAAATCAGAAGTCCGACAAATAAGAATTTTGTTAGAAGAGGGGATTTGAAAAATGTCCATAATTAACCGATTTACAAGGGTACTCCGAGCTGAAAATAATTTCATCAAATGTAAGCAAATGCTGCAAATTTCATCAAAATCTGATAACAACTAGATCTAAAAGGGTTTTTCATGCATTATAAAAACAGTTATATGCACGTCTTAAAAAATATTCGTTAGATGGGCTGATGATGACACCCCACTTTAACTTTTCTTATAACAAAACATGAAATCATACTTATTTTATTTGGTCATACGTGTGTGAATGATATGTCACCTTTTTGCATTAATTAATATCTAGTCTTGGAGGGGGGGGGGGGGGGAAAGAACAAACAAAATTTCATGTAACAAGGTGAGACATCTTTGCATCAGTTTGTCAAGTAAATTCATAAAAGCATGCATAGAACTGTTTCACCGAAATCCATATCTTTAAATTATCATAGCTCTTTTACTCCTTGTCCAATTTTGATTTTTTTTTATATACATTTTTTACAAACTTGTTGCATGTGATAGATTTAACTTAAATGGTTACAAGTATGTAACGGAGGCCTATCTAAGTACGTGCAGATCTAGATCTAGTTGATAGCCTAGGCATACATAAGTTAGATCTTAAAAAGGCCGTCAAAGTCCCGGACAAATACCGCGAATCGCTGCAGCAGTCGCATGTAATTTGACGTTTAAAGTCGTTCCTAAAAAAAGCTCTCTCTCGATCGATCCACATAAACACGCAACACAAAATTCACATTCACGTGTTTAGTTGCCATGTTCCTCGCATCGCAATTATCAATGAATTTAACAAAACAACTCAATCTGCAACATCATTTAACTTACCTTCATGGATTTCAGCCAAGGGAATTAAATTCAATCAACATGTATCCGAACCCGCCACCAAATATATCGAGCCGATATCAACAGTTCTGAAAAATAAAAATGCGCCTGACATTTTTTTTTATTTCCCGCGGGTTGTTTGTTTTGTTTTTCCTCGCGACGCGCGCCAGACAAAAGTTTGATGACACGCGTATTTAAATGACGTCCTAGCGCATTTATTGTCTCTCACCAATAGTCTGGTTTTTGCGCGACGCCACACATATTATATACATTTTGTATTGGTTTGTTTCATCTATTAGGCCTAATATATTATTTTTTCATCGAAGAGATGTCTGTTGTTTGAGATGTAATCAAAAATATGGCACTCATCTTTATTCACAGAAAATATTATTTATGTGTTTTCTTTGGTTGTTAATTCATACTAAATTATTTTGGGGCGTGTTGTGGGGCTTCTCATTCATAACGGCAGAGACAGCATCCAAATTCCGCTGCACAGTTTACACTGTTTGTTATATTTATATTCCACATCTTTATTTCGTTTGTATAAAATGACTAGGGGTGAAGATGGTCCCGAGAGGGTTGTTCAATGACTGCGGCAGCAACTTCCTCTCGGCATGCTCGGTATACAGGTGGCTCGGCTCAGTGCCGCACTGCACGGACTGGGAAACTGCTTTCTATTTCTAAGCTGTGGACGAATGCGCGCGAATATGCATGTAGCCTTGTAGGCCTGCACAATGTATGCATTGTGAACTCTTACCTCTATCCGGACGGTGCCACGAAAAACATAAAGGAAAAAGGTATATATTTACATTTCTTATGTATTTTCATTGTTTTATTTTCTTATCATATCTGATGTCGAAAGCGATTGACTCCTGTGGTTATTCCCAAACCATGAACCCTAGGGTTCTTCGAGCACAATTCCAAACAAACGCCTGCTTCAATTCAACAGGGCCGGCCAAGACTCGGGATACGAAAGATGCCGTCATGCACCGGGCCTACTGGCTGGCCGGACAAGCCATATGCACAGCGCTATGAGAGTTGTTGGGCATGCAGCGCTAGCCATAGCTTATCAATTTCGGACCCAGTCGGTCAACAACGTTACGGGTTGCGCGCGCTTTGCAAGCTCGGCCACGGTCTTCTAGCAGACGGCAAACCGCCATGCTGACGAGAAAGTGCGATTTTTCCGAAACCAAATCAACGCTGGTTCTGGTTTAGCCGAGAGGGGGCGCAAGACAAATTACGGATTTGAATCAAAATGCTCTGGATTTCCGATCTCAGCAACGATACGAGATAGTGGTTTATTTTCATCTAGAATTATTCTAAATTGACTAAATATGTCAAATATTATATATGTTCTGATTCCATGTCATATTTTAGACCTCCTGAAAGAATCTGTGATCGATATTCGCGGGTTTTCTCGTCTACTACCAGTACCGGTCTTTACCTTTAAAGTGTCACGATCGATGTCATATTATTTTTTTACCTAGTTGGCAAAATTTATTATCTTTCTTATGTTTCGCTTCAAAATGGTATCTTTATTTGCTTGTCTTGCTCCTCCACCCCTTATCAAAATACCCTGCCGGCACTTGATCTGAGATTATTTTGTTTTACTACTTGAAACTTATAAAGGGATCTTTCCTTCGATCGCAAGACAGGATAAAATGTGTGTTTTTGAAAATAAATAAAATAAAAAAATACATAGGATTGGAGCTGTGATTTTCCTAATTTCTTTCTTTGTCATCTCCATCCTACTTGCATACTAGTAGGCCTATATAACATATTTTCAGAAAAAGCCCTGGTTTTAAATTGTGAGACATGTTTTTAAATCCTATCCTTATATTTAAAAAAAGGAATAAAGAAAAAGACAAAATTAAAAGACATATAAAAGACAAAGAAAGAAAGAAAAAATAAATATTTGAATTTCACTTTATTCAATTACTTTACGTTAATAATATGATATATATGATGGCGAAAATAGTCAAATTGACTGGTTGCCAAGTAAAAAGTAAGAACCCCCCCCCCCCTGTACAAACGCACGGATTGCAGCTAACTAGTAATTTGCACGCGTACACGTGTTTCCGGTTCCGCCATTTGAAAAAAAAAACTTTCGTAACTGCTCAGCTGAACGTGAAGCTTGATGAAGAAGGCCGTCAATAATTCAACAAAAACTAACAGAATATGGATCAGATTCGGACAACGACTTCTAAGACATTCACACAACAGGCTAAACAGTAAGTTAGCTCCATTTTTTCGTAGTTTGGCGCGGCATGCACTTAAATTTCTTCGACTTTTTAATCTCATCTATACCGTACGGCCACTGCACTGGCGTTGTTCCCGATCCCGCTCGCTTAACGGGCGGGCGGTGAGCGCTGATCTGCGGTGTGCGCGGCCGGGGACGGCCAACTGCTGGCTAGTATTGGTGGCGGCGGTGAGGATGTTTGTATTGTAGCCAGGTAAGGGTCCCGTTTTTCCACACCGTCGTAAGTCTAACTTCTTGACTAAATCAAAGATAGTAAGCTACTTGTCCGCTAACCGTTTCACGAAGCCCTCCTTGACAAGAAATGCAAGATCGGGGGCGCTAATGCAGTTTCGCACCCGCCGATTACAGTGCTAGCATACCTCATCACCAATACTTGGGCCCAAATCATGTCATGACTAGCCTGGAGGCGTCTGGGAGTAAAATTATTTCTACTATACGTAGGCTTACTCCCCATGACGCCTGGCACGGCAAGGCATTGGGCCACACGTAGGAGAGTTTTTTGGAGAAAACAATGTTGCTCCTAAATATTTGATTTATCTAACTTGCTTATCACACAATTTTGTAAATGGAAAAGAAGTTCATTTCCCCCCATTAGGCACTTATAAAGTTGTTTTACACGAAAAATAATACAAATATTAATAAAAATCATGTAAGAAGATGAGCGGATACTCACCGATGATCTTGTCACCATATTTCCTTCTTTGTTCGTAGCCTAGTTACAAGACGCGTATAAGAGAGGGCGACGATATCATAAGCAGTGCCAATAAAAAAAAAAAAACTTTGGCCGATGATAATCGTGAATTGTTAAATACTTGCATTAGCCACTAAATATTTATGTGCTAAGCCTACGTGTAGTAGAAATAATTTTACTCCCTAGACGCCTCCAGGCTAGTCATGACAAGTCTCTCGGTCACATTTAACCACTGCTTTTCCGGCGCTAATGCAGTTTCGCATCTGCCGATTACCAGCATACCTCATCACCAATACTTGTTCCCAGATGTCATGACAAGTCTCTTGATTCACATTTGCTTTCCAAAATATTGCGAGGGGTAACGGCTGTATTTTGACTGCGATCTCGAAGACATCGATCGTTCGAATCCTCAGTCAAACATCGCTTCGCTCGCATTATTTGGTTGCTAAATTCAGTCCATATCAACATTACGGCGCACGGCAAATCCAAGCGATTCGCGAAGCGATGTCTACGGATTAGATCAACGACGTCGAGGTCGAAGCCGAAATACAGCCGTTCTCAATCACGATATTTTGTAAAGCATTGGGTATATTGATATTGAAATGTGACTGAGAGACTTGTCATGACATTTTGGAACAAGCATCGGTGATGAGGTATGCTGGTAATCGGCCGGTGCGAAACTGCATTAGCGCCAGATCGGGGACGACAACCTAACTAAATAGTAAATATTTATGACACCTCCAAACCTTCAACCTGTCAACTTCTTTCTTAATGATAGACGGTAGTGGCATCACATGGAAAGCCAATAGGCTCCAAGAGAGCACCGATGGGTGTATTACGTGCCGCTGTGTACAATCTCAACAATTGCATGGCAATCCCTACCTCGAGCGAAGTTTGTGCAGGCTCCACTCCACTTAACTACCGCTACACAACACTACGCTCCACCTACTCGAACTTCGAGACCGTGAACTCGATCTGATATTCCGTGTGACAGAGGTGGGATTTTATGGGGGGGGGGGGGGAATATAAAATTCATGCAACATCTTGATTTTTTAAAAGAATTAAAACTAATATTCTTACTTTACATAAAGTTTCATTTCTTTCCCATGCTTTTATCAGTCTCAAAATTGGTGATTTAGAGCCAACATGAAGTTACTCACACATATTCACAATTCGCTGCAGATTTCAAAACATTGCATGCGGATGCAATATGCGCGAGATACCGGGTCTGGTCTGAGCTCAGACCCAACCAACCTCACGCGCATGCGATGTATTGAATATTGATAAGTATGCGGAACTTCATGTTGGCTCTAAATCACCAATTTTGAGACGGATAGAGGCATGGAGAAGAAGTGAAACTTTGTGTGCAGTAAGAATATTAGTTTTATTTTGTTTAAAGAGCGTGATGTTGAATGAATTTTATATTCCCCCCCCCATAAAATCCCACTTTTTGTCACTCGGAATATCAGATCCAGTTCATGGTCTCAAAGTTTGGGTAGGTGGAGCGTAGTGTAGCGATAGTGAAGTGGAGTGGAGCCTGCACGAACTTCGCTCGAGGTAGGCAATCCCGCAAATTTAAAAGAGGTTTTTATGAAATCAAGTCCGTCCGGCCTTCTATGAACATGACAAACTTACAAAAAGATGTGAAGTCAATTCACCCTAAATATCATCAATATCCTTCAAATAGCTTCATTTAAGCGCTAATTTCTCTTCAGGTTGATAAAATATGGATCCGTCTTTAATTTCCGAAATTGTTCGTCTAATTAGCTAAAGGACGCATGATTTATCTACATATTAAAGACACTACATAGAAAAGACTAGGCACAAAGACTATTTCACATGTAAATCAATGCAAAGCATTACGCGATGTCGGCAAAGTGTCCAATCTTTTCATTGTAAAGACTTTAGCGACAATAACAGAGTGTGAGTAAGGTTAAAATGCTCCTCTACTTTTAATGTTTTCATTCATTTTATGTTTAATATTATTAAAGAATATGACTCTTTGCACCTGAATTGTAACACTGAAATATGGAAATGAAGAAGTTTTATCATTATGTATTTTTATTAATCTGCAAATAAAATTGTACTATGTCACTCACATTCATTTCATTAAAGATTCAAAGAGGGATCTCTGGATGATCGAGCAGCAAGTCCATCATTATGTGGGAAAGATACTACAGGTGTACACAGAAAAGGCCATGTTCATGTACAAGACACGGTTGGAGTTCATAAAAGGTGATTATGTAGGCATTCACTTCAGTAGATATTATAATTGCAAAATTAAGCAGATTGTATTCATGCAGTGGCATACAGTGTAGTTGAAAATCCTTGTTAGGAAAAGTAAATTTATTTTTCATTTTTTTTATTAAAGAGTTTCAATATGTGCTTATGACTATGAGGCGCCGATTGTACCAATATTATATAGCACAATTATTTGTTATATAATAATTATTTATTAAATAATAACCATTATATATATATATAATTGACATTTTATTTGTAAATAAAAACTATTATATAAAATAACATTTCTAATTATTTATATATAATTCCAACTAATACTTCATTATTTGTAAATAATAATAGTTCGATATTCCATTATTTATGAATAATAATTATTTGTTTTTCATTATTTATAAATAATGATGTTTTCTTTTTCATTATTTATAAATAATGATTATTTGTTTTTTCATTATTTATACATAATCATTATTTGTTTTTCATTATTTATAAATAATCATTATTTGTTTTTCATTATTTATAAATAATCATTATTTGTTTTTCATTATTTATAAATAATCATTATTTGTTTTTCATTATTTATAAATAATCATTATTTGTTTTTCATTATTTATAAATAATCATTATTTGTTTTTTCATTATTTATACATAATCATTATTTGTTTTCCATTATTTATAAATAATCATTATTTGTTTTTCATTATTTATAAATAATCATTATTTGTTTTTCATTATTTATAAATAATGACTTTCGTTTTTCATTATTTATAAATAATCATTATTTTTTTTCATTATTTATAAATAATCATTATTTGTTTTTCATTATCTATAAATAATCATTATTTGTTTTTCATTATTTATAAATAATCATTATTCGTTTTTCATTATTTAAAAATAATCATTATTTGTTTTTCATTATTTATAAGTAATCATTATTTGTTTTTCATTATTTATAAATAATGACTTTCGTTTTTCATTATTTATAGATAATCATTATTTGTTTTTCATTATTTATTAATAATCATTATTTATTTTTCATTATTTATAAATAATCATTATTTGTTTTTCATTATTTATAAATAATCATTATTTGTTTTTCATTATTTATAAATAATGACTTTCGTTTTTCATTATTTATAAATAATCATTATTTGTTTTTCATTATTTATAAATAATGACTTTCGTTTTTCATTATTTATAAATAATCATTATTTGTTTTTCATTATTTATAAATACTCATTTTTTTTTTCACTATTTATAAATAATCATTATTTATAAATTATTTTTACAGTTTTCCATTATATACAAATAATAATTATTTATATACAAATAACCATTATTTATTAAATAATGGAAAACTCGCTATAACATGCAAATGTGGGACCGCCCATAATATGAATATTCATGTTCGAGTGCGACCTGTATTCTAGGGTTCAGATACACCGTACCATTTATTTTTCAACCCATCTGTCCTGCTCTCTCTTTCCAACGGCCGCTATCATTGTCCCTTAAACGTTTATGTGAAAATTCCATGGTTATGTATTTTCTTAATCGTTAAGCTTATTAATAGCTTGATTTTGAAAAAGTTATTACTATATTTGTGTTAATTTTACGCGCCTTACCTAATGTCTGGTGATAAGGCTAAGCCCTGCCCGCTTTAAGCACCATTAAGCTTACCTGAAGCATGTCAACGGTGCCAAAGATCTAAGTTAATGACGGTGCTTTGCATTACTGCATAAATGTGAATTATGGAAGAAAACATAAGAAATGTAGTTAGGCGAGTGGTCATGGAGATGGGCCTTGCCCGAACTCCAAGTTCAGTTTCAGCTCCATCGGCATGGTCTTCGAAGTTCGAGTTCGAGTTCGATCCGACTCCAAATACCGTCCGTAGCCGTAGGCGTAACCGGTGGCGGTACTCCACGGCCACCACCAGCACCCGCACCTGGCCGTGGATCTCTGGCTGAAGACGTACCACTGGAGGCAGCCGTAGGCGTAGCCGTGCCACCAGCTGCAGCTCTGCACAGTCCACATTTGACGGTACATGCACAGGTACAAATTAATAACAGTCGTAAGGGGTTAGGTAGCCGGGAGGAGTGTCTTACTCTCGGGGGGGGGGGGCACTCGACCTAAAAAATGGTGGTGGCTTTATTCCATCAAAAATTCGAGTGTGTAATTCCCAATGGCATCGGTTTATTTAGTCAGAAAATTAAATACCCAATTACTCTTGGAGAGTATTAGTTGTAATATCGGTTGATATCGGCCCCAGGGGCCCGTTGCAGAAAGAGTTGCAATCAATCGCAACTCTAAAAATCAGGCGCAACTTGATTTTCAACCAATCAACAGCGCGCATTTGATTTTTTGGCGTGGGTTTTAACGCAACTCTTTCTGCAACGGGCCCCAGGGGCCCGTATTGTGGGCGTATTGTGCGTATTGTGGCGTGCGCCTGTAATCCAAGCTGTGGGGAAGTTACAAAGTGATGCAGAAGTTCGAGGTTCGAGCCCTGGTCACGTCTTTCGGATGGCGTTAAAAGTCGGTCCCAAAATTAAACGTAAATAATCGTATCTGAACTGTAGAAAGGAGATGCGTGCAAAATCGGGAGAAAAATTGGACTACTTTGAAAATTATTGGTTGCCCGATCTGGGCCACCAAAACTTAACATTTTTTCAATACTGGTTTCCCGAGGAGAATTTCTGGTGGCCCCGGGCCACCGCTAATGTCGAGCCTTGATTTAGGGTTAATGAACTTTGGTCAAGTTTGGGGTATTTAGTTTAGTTTAGTTTAGTTTACTCCAACGATGTTGTAGGACTAAGCCTGTTCATCGATCAAAGTAGAATGTCTATTGCTGCTCTCCTTCAGACAAAATTAGGTGTGCTACTTGTGTTGGCAGGGAGGGGTGGCAGGGGTATCGTAGACAGCAAAAAATTTCCATGAGAACACACGAGAATCGAAAATCACTCAAAATCATAGGCAATCTTCTCCCAATGCTTATCCAGTCTATTCTTAAATGCAATCACTGAACAAGCAGTAACTACATCTTCTGGGAGACTGTTCCACACATCTATCACTCGGTTAGCAAAGAAAAACTTACGCACATCAAGACGTGAATATCTTTTCTCTAGCTTTAAGGAATGACCACGTGTTTTCCCACCATATCTCCGACAGAAAAGCTCAGAACTTGTATCATAGTAACCATGCAGATATTTGTACACGTCAATCATGTCACCTCTTTTACGTCTGTGACTGAGTGATGGCAATTTCAGGAGGCGAAGACGTTCAGAGTATGATAGGTGCTTAATACCTGGGATCAACTTAGTAGCTCTACGTTGGACACTCTCTATCCGCCTCTGCTCACCCAGCTTATACGGTGACCATACTCTAAGAATGGGCGAATAATACCCTTAACTCTTACTGTGCCAGTACGAATACCCCTTGACTGCCAGGGGTATTCGAGGGAATCCTAAATTGACCGAAACGTAAGCAGAGACCGATTTTAAAACGGTCAAAACTCTTTACCCGTACATTGTATAATGAAACCTTCTACACATGAAATCATGCATGGTTCATGGACTTTATGATCGTGTTATTATCTTTCTTATTCGCGTTTTTTAAAAATGAGAAAAAATGTAATATTTTCCATTGTTTTTTTTTTCAATAAGTAAAACCTAGAAATTATAATTTCATGAACATTTCAACGAGCAAGTAACCTGATGAATTGTAGAGATACCAATAAATTAAGAAGATAAAATGAAAGTTCAATGTTTACCCTTTTAAATGACATAGATATTGATGAAAATGAACGAACAGAAATAACAAAAAATAATGCTCTTTTGAATGAAATACTATTTTGGCTATTTAAGTTGCTTCCTCTGAAGAATACACACACAATTGAAAGCGTTCTTTTCCAAAAAAGGGCATCGTCTTCGATCAAGTGACCAATCACAGAACAGCTGTGTTCCCCACGCAAACACACACAGTAATATATCAGAACCCTATATCTTCAAAGTGTGGCCAACCGTAAACTTTCATTCGTGTAGTCTTCAAAATAAGACCCTGTGCTTTTTTTATTCGTAGTGTAACAAACAAAGTTATTGCCAGTCAGAAGAAGACAAAATATGAATTTAAAGATGATATATCAAAATATAAAGAGGGATCGGACAGATTCACTACTAACAAGTTTCGGGTATAAAATCCCACAAAATGATATGGGCGTTCTTGGCAAAGTACAAAAAAGCAAGAAAAAAAAACCCGTTTATTTTTCGTGAATCAAAGAAGAGGAAATGCAAATCAGTTACAAACAGAAAATCAATACAAATTTTCAAAAAAAAAAATATGCCTATTTGTTCTGTATTACCGGTCTGACCAATGTAGCCACCTGTTAACATTCTCCGCGACTACATGCTTTTGTTCATGCCACTAAGTCATGAACAATAGATGCCCAGACTCTCTTTCACGAGGAATCTCTAATCCGCGCTCCCTCCTGACCTATTATCTAGGAGAGCAATTTAGCACAGGATGTTCTTAGAAATCGGGGCTCACGCACGTCTTTTGATTTGACTATTCAATACTTTCAAAGGTTCCGATATTTATTTCTTTTTACATTTTAATTTTTTGTGGGTGACCCAGGTAAAAAGAAAACAATTAGCCCCCCCCCCCTACATAAAAATCCGGCATCCACCCAGGGTCTCCCCAGCTCGTAGCACTATCCGTAGTAAAAACAGAATAATTTGTTCAGATAACATGATGTACAATATATAAAGGCCTTGTCACACCGCCCGAGCGTTGTTGGAGCGGAGAGAAAAAATCATCACCGCTCGCTACTGTTCACCATTTTCGATTTCGATTGTTTTTTTTTCTTCTGATTTTTGTTTTTTGTCTGATATCTATTAATGCTATAAATCAGTTGTCAATTCAATTTTTCTAGTGCTTGGAGGAAAAAAGATTGAATAAACCTAATTTCATATAATAAAATACAAAAAAACAAATGAGGATGTGACATCATCAGCCCACCTAATGAATATTCATGACGACTGTTTTCACAAAATATTGCTAAACGTTAAAATTCAATAACTTTGTTATTTTGTTATCCGATTTTGATGAAATTTTTCAGTATTTTGCTCAGTGAATTATGCTCTATTTATAAAACTATAAATACTTTCAGCCCAGACATTCCCTTTAATAATAAGAAGGTGAAGGAGAAGAATAATGATAATAATAATTACAATAACAATAATGATAATAATGATTATGATAATAGTCATACTAATAATGATAATAATAATAACAATAATAAATGAATAAATAAATAATGAGTGTGATGATTGTAGTGCGCAGACAAGAGTTGGAAATGTCAGCCTTCTTTACTCATATATTCATAGCGAGAACAATTTTTTGAGAATGCTAAAAACAAAGTATAAGACCTTTCCCCCGTCCCCCCCCCCCCGAAAAAAAAAAATCTTCCACAAATCGTGCACATTTGCAGGCATAAAAAAACCTTGACACAAGAATACTACCATACCGGCCTGCAAAAGACCCGATCGATAGCTCATGAATATTCATATGACAATAGCTAATGGGTGAGTAGTGTTGGGTGAGGAACATCGTACCGCTCTGTCATTGGTCAATTCCGAGCTGAATGCCCTCGCACATTCGCCTTTGCTCTGCCCATAGAAGTACGTGTATTGCTACACACAACCGTTATATCACACGTGTCTATAGGGGAAAATCTTAATTCAGATCGCGGCAATACCTGAAATCAACTCTTCAAAATAATGATGCAAAAATACAATTTTACTCAAACCATGTAAACCACTATTTTTTATATGATAAAATGAATTGTGAATTCCTTGCCAGTATAACAACATAAAAAACACAGAACATGGTGTTGATTTTCTGGCTGTAAAATTGGTTAAACGAAAAAAGTTACTTGGGCACATATACGTGCCAATGGCATTAGAGGCCTAAGGGCACAAATAGCTGCCAATGGCTCTTAAAGAGTTAAACAAAAGCTTAATTGAGGTCTTATCCAAATGTACAAAAGTTCTTCTTATAATACCAAGCAGTCTATTAGACTTTGACACCACTTTGGAAATGTGCTCCTTGAAAGAAAGACGTGAGTCTACCTGAACTCCTAAATCTCTCTCACTCTCACATTCACGTAGAACAACCGATTGCGAACCTTTGGTCATATGATACTCAGAGTCAGACCTACTTCTTCCAATCTTCAAAACAGTACATTTATCTGGGTGAAAACGTAGCTGCCACTTCTCAGCCCAGGCCTCAAGCTCAGTCAAATCATCTTGCAATTTACCAGTGGCCCCTGGAACATCAGAACGAACATACAACTTAGTATCATAACTTTGAAAGTTTATGGATCTAGTTCATGAAACTTGGACATAAGGTTAATCAGGTAATAGTGAACACCCTGCCTGAGTTTCAGGTCACATGACCAAGGTCAAAGGTCAATGGACTTTGGCCATATTGTGGGTATTTGTTGAATATCCATCATAACTCTTGTAAGTATATTGGTCTAGTTCATTAAACTTGGACATAAGAGTCCTCAAGTATCACCGAGCATCTAATGCGAGTTTCAGGTCACATGACCTAACACAAAAGTCATTTAAGATCATTGAAATTTGGCCGTTTTAGAGGTAATTATTAGATTGCTGTCATAACTTTCAAAGTTTATAGATATAGTGTATAAAATGTGGATATAGGGGTAATCAAGTATCACTGACAAGTTTTAGGTCACATGATCAAGGTCAAATGTCAATGAATGTATCCTTATATCAATGTTGTTTTTTGTGAACAATTATTTCATAGTAGTTTTCAAAGTCAGCACTGCTGCTATATCAAATTGTGTGATGCAGGTGAGACAGCCAGTTCAATTTATTAAAAAAATATGTCAATGTTACCAGAATCTTAACATGTGTGTGTTGTGACACATAGCATTGGTGTATTTATCCTTTAAAATGAACTTTTCAAAAGCATTCTGACCCCATGTAATTTATTTCATGGGTTTAGCTTTTTGACCTTTGAGGGTCATTTTGGGTATTTTAGCCATAACTGACCATTCCCGCAGTTTTGCATGATAAACTCTGCACATAGGTAGGAATTTAAGGTCTTCAGCATGTTTTATCTTTCTTTATAAACTGGGATTTTGTAGATTGCGATTTTGTTTTCATTTGTAATTGTTAAGAATGCTACAAAGAATATAACCCTAAAAGGACTGGGGGGCCACGATGCCCCCCCCCCCCCATCAACGCTTTGCATGATATTTCCAAAACGCAAAAAATATAGCACAGTGAAATTGTATGACTTTTTTCTTCAAAGTCTTGCAACACCAAACACCAAATTTGTGACATACAGGGTATAGCATTGTGACGCCGCATGACTTTTTACGAGACAATGTCATGCTGAAAATGGCTCATTTTTATACTTTGTGTACAAAGTTTATTGGAGATGAAATTCATCAAAGGGTGATTTATTTTTCATTCTAATTTCTCTGCACAATTGATTTAGTGTTTAATTCAGTTTTTAAATGGTCTGTAATAATTTCCATAAAAAAAGTTTGATTCACCGACCCCATAGGCTGAAAGGGTGATGTCTCATATCACAAAAATGCATTCTTGCCTGTCAGCAGTAGCTTACCTTCTTGCAATAGAGGCTATTGCATATGTAAATTGGATTCTTTGTACAGATAAATTTTAAATGTTGTCCACATAATTTATGTATGCGGGAGATAAAATTATCTGATCTACCTTTGGATTGATGGGCTCATAGGTAAACGGTAATGTGTAATTTTTCTTATTATATAATATTTTATTAACAGATCCTGAGGTGGAAGGTCTCACCCTGGAGGATTTCTTGCAGTTTTTCTGTGGGGCAAGGTGCATCCCGCTAGGTGGGTTTGACATGGTACCGACCATCAAGTTTCACAACAACATGCTACCTCACCTTTCGACTTGAGCTACAAATCAATCGCAAGTGTGCTGGAGCCGAGGCATTTATAAAGGATATGGTGTTCGGTCTTAAGAATGCGCCTGGTTTTGGACAGGTTTAACTGGATTTCATTGAGTGGAAGTGGTTTTGATACACCATCTCTAAAGTCATGGAAAGGAATTATGAAGGTGGATAGATGTGGAAGTGAATTAGAGAAAAGTGTAGGGTAAAGAATAAGAATTTATTTCAAAAATGAGAGTAATCATTAAAAAGATGGGTTGTAATCCTGAAAGTAGTGGAAAGGCCGAGATGTAGTCACAGTGACAGGCTTGAGTAAAAGGCTGATGGAGAGGTGAGAGAGGGCGAGTAGACAAGAGAAGCTTGCTTGAGTCAGAGTGGAGTTTCAGGTGTACAATAAACCACTGCTGTGATTATTCATACCACCATGCAAGTCTTCAAATATACTTCACATCTTCATTGTATTTCAAATTGTTATGCCTCTTCCAAACATCATTTTGGTTTCGAGTCATCCATTCATTTGAGATCTGCAGTCATATTTTTATATTTACTTAAGTGCCAATGACCATGCATTTCTTTCTTGCCCACCAGAGGTGAAGGCGAGACTAAGGGATCCAAATGTCTGCCCTTCACAAACATGATAGCAACTCCGCAATCTATCTTCCTTTTTCAACCAAACTTGGATGGTAGATGTCCTTAAGGAACCTGCATGTAATGCTGCAGTTGGAGGTCACATGTTAAGGTCATTTGAGGTCAACATTAAAGTTTATGTGCAAGACTCTTTATGTCACATGTCACTTTTCACCCAAACTTGGGCTGTTCTTAAGAGATCTGCATGTCATGGTGCAGTCAGAGGTCACATGGTAAGGTCAAAGGTCTTTTTCAGGTCGGCATTAAAGCTAACGTGCAAGACTCTTATGACACATAACTCCGGAACCATAAGTCACTTATGAACCAAACTTGGGTTGTAGCTGTCCTTAAGAAAAAACCCTGCATGTTGTGTTCATAGGTCACATGGTAACGCAGAAGGTCATTTTTAGGTCATTATTATGACAGAACTCCGCAACTTTCCGTCACTTATGAAGCAAACTTGCTGTACTTAGGAGACCTGCATGTTATTGTGCTCATGGTAAGGTCAAATCTCATTTGAGGTCACCATTAAAGTTAATGTGCAAGACTCTTTATGTCAAAATGGTATTCCATCCCAGTTATTTTACAATGTACTTTTGATATAATCATGTTGCATGCCTTAGCAAATCAGAATATTTTTGGTTACCATCACAAGTATGTGAGAGACAACCTCGCTTCTGCCTTGTATTATTTTGCTTGGTAGACTTTGGACCAAAATGTAAATTTGATAATTCATTTTTATTTGTTGTCAAATTATTTTATGTTTTTTGTGTATCAAACCATAATCGTTGAAAAAGGACACAGAACTTCATCTTTGATAATTTTTTAACAATACTTGTGTTGGAATTCATTGTCACCAAAGAGTCAAAGTATTTAAAGTTTATAGGAAGGTAATAATTCGGGGCCGGAATTTTGCTGCTACAAGTATTTCAATATAACGTGTTTGTTAAGACAGTGTGCTTTCATTATTTCAGGGATCGGGATTCATGGTCTATCTCTGATACAGACCTATCTGCAAATTTCTTGCCAAAGGTGTCAAGGATTTCGAATCAAATTGTTTATGCAGACTTTTGAACTTTCATTTGTTTGGTAAGATAGACTTACAAGACCAAGATGCAACTCTTCAGGATAATCCAATATTATTTGTTGTCAAATAAATTTATGATATGTATCAAACAAGAACCTTTGTAATGGACACAGAACTTCATCTTTGTTAATTATTATATTTAGTGGATCACATGCTACATGTACAAATAAATGTACCCAAGGGAGATATATTGATATAAGTGAATTCACTAGAAAGGTACTATATTGCTGTTGTGTAAGAAGGTATTTATAGAGGACACAGGTGTGTTACCATAAAGATACAGGTGAAGGTGTAACTGGTGCTCTTGCATTTTATCAAGTATCTAGTTCACAAAGTGACAATACTGGGTTATCAAAAGTTGCAGTTCAATTGAAATTGTTCTAATTTACTAAGAACTTCATAGATGACTGAAATTAAATCTTGCCAGAGATGGTGCTTTAATAATGTAAAAATATTTTTTTTAAACAGATGACACTTTTTATATCGAAGTCCTCAGGACCAGAAGTTTATTTTTTTTGTGTTGAAATTTTTAACAAAGGTTTAAAGTTATATAGACAATAATTCGGGGGCCAGTTTTTTGCTGTTTACAGATAATTGATGAAAACAGTGATGTATTAATTCATCATTTCATGGATTGGGATTTATTGTCTATCTCTGATACACTTAGATATCTGAAAATGTCTTGCCAAAGGTGCCAAAGATATAGAATGAAAGTGTTTATGTACACTTCTAAACTTCCATTTTTTTGGTCTCGCATGCGTAGCAGAGCCGGGGGAGGGGGGGGGGGGGCACTTTCATTTACGAGTGGATACCATTTGGACCATGGGGTCTCGAAAAGCACCCTAAACAAGTATTTTCCATATTCCGAAAATGCAAATCCTTTATAAAACATTTTAATTTTGTTTTATCATCCCCACAAATTTGACCCTAAACACATAGTTTTCTTAGCAAAATAGATACCCTTTTTTCATTATTTTTGTGTTTTTGACACTCTTATGTTACGTACGTAACGTGCCCTATCTTCAAAAAGACATCCTCTTTACATGTTTTTTGGAGAGTGGTATCCACTCGTCACTCTAAGACCCCCCCCCCCCCCGGGTAGCAAAGTAAGACTATTGGCACCGCTTCTCGATGACAATAGTGTCAACATTAAATCTCAACCAAAGTCAAGTTTTTGTAGTGCCATAGCTAATCAAGTATTACTGAACATACTGCCAGAGATTAAGGTAACATGACCAAGATCAAAGGTTACTTAGCGTCAACAAACTTTGGCCATGTTGGGGGTATCTGGAATTTTCATAACTTAAAAAGTGTTCGGATCTGATCAATTAAACTTGGGACATAAGAGCAACCATGTATCCCTGAATATCCTGTGCGAGTTTCAGGTCACATGGTCAAAGGTAATGTAGGGTCAACAAACTTTGGGTTTGTTTGGGGTGTTTGTTGGATTGGCATCATATAACTTGGCAGAAAGTTTATGGATCTAGTTCATGAAAAGTAGACATAATGGTAATCAAGTTTAAATGATTGTTTTACACACGTCTGAGGTCACATGGTCAAAGGTCTTTTGGTAAATGGACGTAGTATTTATTGTCTTATGAATATTCGCTTTTGTGAATAATTATTCAATAGTAGATTTCAAAGTCAACACTTCTGCTATATCAAATCACACAATGCAGAGTTTTGACCAAAATTCAACTCTAGACGACTCATTATTATTTGTTGTCAAATTATTTTATGTTTTTTGTGTATCAAACCATAATCGTTGTAAAGGACACAGAACTTCATCTTTGATAATTCTTAACATTACTTGTGTTGGAATTCCTTGTAACCAAAGAGTCGAAGTATGTAAAGTTTATAGGAAGGCAATTATTTGGGGCCGGAATTTTGCTGCTACAAGTATTTCATTTTAACGTGTTTGTTATGACAGTGTGCTTTCATTATTTCAGGGATCGGGATTCATGGTCTATCTCTGATACAGGTATATATCTGAAAATGTCTTGCCAAAGGTGCCAAAGATTTCGAATGAAATTGTTCATGCAGAGTTTTGAACTTTCATTTTTTTATTTTGTAAGATAGACTTTGGACCAAGATGCAATCTAAGGTGATAATCCAGTATTATTTTTATGTCAAATCAATCCAGTACTTTTTTTTGGTTGAATCACATGTTTTTGTGTATCAAATAATATGTGTTAAGGATATAGCATTAATATTTATACTTGTTTTAAAGATGACATGGCCACAATGTTGAGATAGTCCTCTGTAGGTTTTACACAAAATCAGTTTAATGTATTGTGTAAACTTTACAAATGTACCCAAGTGAGATAAATTCGAATAGGTGAATTCACCAGAAAGGTAGTGGCAATCCAATAGTATATTATGATTGTTTAAATCTATATAGGACACATACATGTTTACCATAAAGCTGAAGCTAAAGAACTAAGAGGTCTTTGAACTTAGTATCTAGTTGACCATATGGCAATAATACAAAGATTATCCATATGTAAAGTTAACATTTCTGTAAATGAATAAGAGCAATCCAGAGCTGCCAACTTGTAGGAAAAAAGTCATAGCTATTAGGATTTTCATGTCAAATTATGCCACTATGCTTTTGACCTTGATTATTACACTTTTGATGGCAAAGTAGTATGTGAACATTTAATACTACACAGTAATACATTGCTCACTGTTAAACTCATCTGTAGACATCCAATGATGCACATGATTATGTTTCTTTGTGTACATTGCTATGAATGTTATCATCATATGCTTAAATACTGACTAGATTGGTTCTTCCCTCTTGGATTTATCAATGATTTATGCAAAATGTAGTACCAGATATGATTTTTTATCTGAGCCATCAAAAGGATTCATTTCTTTCTAGGGATACACTCTTATACTGCAATTTTTGTATGCGTTTTTTATGTATGACTAAAACGCTCTATATAGATGATAATTTGTAAGACCTTGTGTCGCAAATGAATATATTATTTTTATTTCAAAGTAATGACTTCTGAGCTTCTGGATTACTACTCGTGCAATATTGTAATGGATTTAGTTTTGTTTTTCAGCATCATATTCAGTTCACCTTCTAACAATACTCGAAATTTCGGGTTTTGTATCCCCCGGTGTAAAATTAAGGTTACTTTGAAATCAGCAGCATTCCACCACCTTATTGTGTGTTTTGTAACGGAACATATTTATTATATATATATTCGTTATATATTTGAGATCAAGAGTATATGAAGAGTATATTTTTGAGAAGGAATGCATTCAGTTCCAACCAAAGGTTTATTTCTAAGTATTTGATTATAAAAATGTTCAACATTAAAACTTGTGTCTTCGTGAGAAGATTTATTGGTGACAAGATATTAATATCTCGTTTTCAATATTTTGTCATTGAGATTTGCATCCCTGACGAATTAGTAAAGGTCGGTGAAAAGGACACAATAATTTATACATAGTTTTTTGTTCTCTTTACAAAGGTAACTTACAAATTGCTGAGCGAATTTGGTCAGGTTGGTTTTCAATCTTATTAGAAGGTAGTGCTGACTGTGGAGGTATACTCATCAACTGCATAGTTGAATTGCATTCAACACTTTCATGTCATTTGCTTAGATGCTATATTAAAGGACAAGTCCACCCCAACAACAAGTAGATATGAGTAAAAAGCGTTAAAAATTCAAGCATGACACTGACAATTTCATCAAAACTGGATGTAAAATAGAAAGTTAATAAGAAAGCTTAATTTCACAGTTAAATGCACATCCTGGTCAGTATGCAAATGACTGGTGGCATCACCGACTCACTATTTCTGTTGTATTTTGTTATATGAAATAGTTCAATTTTCTCCTTAATGTCATCTCCCTTAACATGTGGAATCACCGTTGTTTGAACATTATGGCCGGTATTCTCAAAGGAGGTTTAGTTAGTCCATTGACTAAATCGGTGGTTTAAACCTCCGATTTAGTCCATGGACTAAATTTTGGTATTCTCAAAGGTGATTTAGTCGGGGGTTAAGTTAGTCCGTGGTCTAAACGCGTCGTTTTACGTCATCAATTTTAGTCAGCTGTCGTGGGTGGTTTAAAAAATTTAGTCCATGGACTAAATTTCGTGCGCATGCGTAGTTGCTTAATCCTCTGCATTTTTTTTTTCTCTTTTTCCCGCTCAAATTTCATCGGAGACAGATCAGAGACCGATTTAGATTCGGGTTACATGTATATTTCACTGAACCAGTTTTTGGTAATTTTCGCCGAAAACGTAAGTATTTTGTTGCCTCTTTATTAACCCTTTGCGTGCGGGCCCGCGAAACCGGATACCTCTCCCTGCGGCGGAGCCGTTTTTGTACATTGCTGATATTTGGATCTGTGGCGGTGTTTTCCTAATCTATTGCTAATTGCGCCAAACTGAAGTATTTTCAGGATTTTTAGTAAATGTAAAGATGAAAGATCAGACATTTTTCTTTCTAGAATTAAAGGTCTCGCTTCTCAAATCAACAGAATAAGTAAGAAATTTACGAGGAAAAAGTCGTGTTATTTTGTAAAATCTTCATTTTTCCCCAAGTCAATAGGCACTGTGTACAAAATTGCGTAAGGGCAATCAGCACGCGCGGACAAGTCGGGTTCGATCGATACCGCTTTGTTGTCTGCTCTAGTGCTTTTTTATTGCTTATTGTCACGCTAGTCATGAATGGTCGGTCTCTTTACCTCCTTATATTCAGATCATTTGCAAAGTGTATAATTACGACGATAATCCGTTTTGGGTGAAATCACAGCATACCAAATACCTTTATTTTCCAGAATGAATAAAAAAGGGTGAATATATTCCCTTGCAAGTACGATGATGATGCTGCGCAACGAAAGTCCGAAACTATATTGTGATTTTTGGCTTCTGGGCTTCAAGACGGTGGCCTCAATGTTTCACTAAAAATCGCCCTTGGTTTCTTCTTTTCATAAATTATAGTTTGTAATAAAAAATAATTTTGTTCCTGAAGATTGCATACCAGTGTTCGATTTGTTTTCCTGTTGCAATTTCAAAGAGCGAAGGGGGTAAATGTGACTCAAATCTGAAATCACACCTCCCAACGCTCTCCTCGTCTCGTTCTACGTTTCATTTTTCTATCTCCCTTTTCCCTCCAAAATAACGATGCTACCGATTACTGTTCGTCACAATGAAAGAAAGTAAATTTTATTATCTATTGAAATTGTAGCATAAACTTTAAGTTCATTGTTAGTTTTAGCGTTTGAACTGATTATGCTTTTGTCAAATTTTCAGTGCAAAAATGTTCACATGGGAGAGAAAGAGAGAATGAGATGAAGAGCTTCCAAAACCTAACATGACAAATTCATTCTATAAAATGAAGTGAATTTCAAATTGAGGTGGGGGACTATAGTATTCTAATTCTTTATAAGTAAATATTTATGCAATAGCAAAAGTGCACATACCTTTTTGGTCTATTTCCTCTTTTTCCCCTTGCATTCTTTCTGTCGATTTATCATTCTCCTATACATGTATCTCGATTTGCATTTTCTATTCTTTTTAAAAATCTCACTTGCATCTTCTTCCATCCCTATGGGTATCATCACCCAGGGGAAATTGTATTTTTTGAAGAAAGCACTGTCATGCTCAAGAAAATGTTCTTGTAAAGTCTTAAGCGACTGCATGTTTTAAATAAGTAAACATTTACTTTTTTATTGTTACTGTCGTAATATAAAAAGCAGTATTCCTAAAAGCTTTTTGTATCGCTAAATACGAGAAGCATTTATTAGGTCATCCTGACGAAATACACTAATCTTCCTTTTATTCAGGGCGTTGGCTATTTGTCCCCTGCTCTTTTTATAAGGAATTTGTTTGAGCGTCCGCCATGACTTTCTTTTGTTCATTTTTAAAAGAGCAGAGGATAAACGGTGTTATTAATTCCTTTATTTTGTTTCCTTTGAAATAGAGGACAAAAATAAGAGCAATATTGGATGAAAGAACGAGAGAAAGCGGGGGTAGGGGTTCAAAAGTTTACCAGGGGCTCGTATTATATAAAATTTGTTTACAAATTTTCAATAGCACTTGAAAGCTACTGAAACCATTCTATTTGACTGGCGGATGGTATTTTTTTTTTTTTATTATTGCGCATTTTTCAATATAAAATGTGCATGTATAATGTATTTATAAAACGGTACCATTTAAGGATTTCCTCGTTTTCTCTTTTCCCTGGTTTCTAACCTGTAACTGAATGTATTATCTAGCGCTTTCATTCCCTTATATCTATCGTCTTTCTTTATCCCCTCCCTTCTACACCTTTTTTCTCTAAGTTCTTCTCATTTAAATTATATCTATATCGTCTTCTTTCTTCCCGATTTGGATTACGAGGTATATACCTGCCCCCATCCCCTCAATCCTTTCTGATTTTTCTTCTCAGTACCTGTCATTTTACATTACATCTAACGTCTCCCCCCTCTCTCTCTCTTAATCGGAAAAGGTTCCGAGAGAATGCCTCGTTTTTGGCAACTTGTATTGATCGGAGATGGTTGCATTTGTGGGCCTCTCGTCCTATTGCATCGTGGTCATCATGTCGAAAATTTTGGTGTTTTTCCCCCCTGTTTCTCAAATAATGTCCCGAAAAACATTTTAAAATTACTATTGTAACTGTCATTTCTCAATAATTTCTATATCATCTTCCTTTTTCTATATCGATAACGTGGGTAGATATCTACTTAGGGTTATGGCAAGACAGAGGCCTCAATCTTTCACTAAAGGTAATTTTCTTTTTTAGATTTTTTCATAAATTTTATGTCTCATTTAATTCGATTTCCCACGCAGATATTATAATAATAATAAAATAATCTTGTTCCTGAAATTTGCGCATCGGTATTCGATTTGTAATATCCTGAAATTATTTCAAAGAGTTAAAAGAATAAAAGTGACTAAAATTGTAAGTCTGAAATCATACCTCCCAACTCTCTTCTTGTCACTTTCTACGTTTCTTTCTTTATCTTACTATTCCCTCAAAAAGAGCCAAGCAATTACTGAAAGTAACAGAAAGTATTTTTTTTCTTATTAAATAAATTATAGCATCCGCAATCATAAGTGTTTTTTATTTGTTCTTTCGTTTTGTTCGATTGTCTCCTTCGTTCTGTTCTATTGTCTCCTTGATTTCAAAACCGAAAATAAATCATTAAAAAAATATTAACAATAGTTAGAATTCATTTTTGTCTCTATCGTTTTAATCGTTCAATCTAATAGTACAGAGGCGGCGGATTTGGTAGGTATTTTCAGTCCTCACCCCTTGCAGCAAACATGTACAAAAATCCGAAGTCTATATAAATTTCTGATTTTTTTTCGGCCGGTCCACTCCCATGACTCCCTCCCACATTCAGTAACGAAAACAATTTTTTCCCTCTATGAATCTTTTCTACCACGCTATTCGCCGGTAAAAAAAGGGAGAAAGAAATTGGCAAAAAAGTAGGAAATTCAATAAAATTTGGGTCGGTATCAACATTTTTTTGTTTGGGGGGGGGTGTAGGTTACATATGAATAAACGTTTGTAGGATTGAGAGGGTTCTATCGGGTGACACGCCAGACAAACGTTTTCTTTATAGGGGGTGCCTTAGCGTAATTTCTCATCCTGTATCATTCTATTTCCTCCAAGTTCGCGCGAGGAAACTTTTAGTTCATTATTGGTTTTATCATTTGAAGTGATTATGTTTCCGTCAACTTTTCAATGCAAAAGTTTTCATCTGGGAGAGAAAAGGAAATAGGATGAAGAGCTTCTAAAACCTAACCTATTATAAATTCATTATGTAAAATGATATGAATTAACAAATTGTAATATTTTAGCCGCTTCATCCCCGTCCCACAGCTCAACCCGTGTACCATAAAAACATTGCTGTCCCTGTATAACATCTTTTTCCAAACATTTTGGTTTAGATGCAAACCATGGTAAGCGCCCCAAATGCGATTTTTTTTGGGGGTCTTAACGGGAAAAAAAGGGGCCAGGACGGTCTTTATTCTTATCATTTCCACCGCGTTACTCGCAATTAAAAAACAGAAAATCGGAGAGAGGAGACAAACAAGCAATATATATTAGAGTGTAGGTCAGAACATTTCCATCGGGGGGAGGGGGGGGGGGGGTCAAACAAGAACAATGATAAACAGTCATCAGTTTGGGAAGGGTCTGAGGACCGAGTTGCAACAAGTAAACGTTGTGGGATTTTTTAAAGTAATCTAACCAACAAATAAAGTCATGTTGTAATTCGTTTAAGTAGATATTCATGCATGGAATTTTAGCAAAAGCGCACTTGTCTGTTCCCCCTTTTATCACTGTATCTCATTCTCTCTCGTTATCCCTGACATTTGAACATATTTGTTCGATAATTTCCCTAATTATTCGTTCATCCTTATATGCATCATCACCCAGGGGAAGTGCCTTTATGCAATATGAATCACTGACGGATGTCATAAGCACCTGTGTTGTCGGTAAACGAGACCTTTTTTGTAGATACGGTATGTTGGTTGAAAAAAAAAGATTCATAAAAGCTTTTTGTATTGCTAAGTACGAAAAACGTTCAATGGGTCATCCTGCCGATAAACACTAATCTTCCTTTTGTTCGGGGCGTTGACCATCTGTATCCTGCTCTTTTCGGAAGGAATTTGCTTGAGTGGCCGCCCAGACATTCTTTTGTTCGGGTAGTGCCGATATCATGAACTACATGGACGTTCCCCTTTTGAAAAGAGCAGAAGATGAATGGTGTGCTAAACTGCCTTCTTTTCTCTTTTTTCATAATAGTAGACAAAAAATAATGAGAAGAAGAGGGATGATGGGGAGGGAAAAAGTTCAAATGTGCACCGAGATCAGCTCAAAGTACTCAGACATTACAAGCTTTTTGCTTTTCTGAAAATGCAATCAATCGATGAAACCAAGGAGATATCATTCTATCTAGAGTGATATCTTCTTGATTAAACAAATAAGACGAAAATGGTGAATAAACGCGTAGCTTATTACGTGACGATCTTGCAGAAAAGATGTTAGCGTATATCTATCAGAACAACGATATGGATCAAATCACGTGATCGGAAAAAAAAATCACGTGATCAGGCCTTATGCGCGCGCGTACGTGCTCGTCACAAAATTTATCCTTCCCGTCCGACTCCAACGAAAAAATCGGGTAAAGTTGAAATGATTTCCTATTTTCGGGATTTTTCCCCACGTAGCTGTATATTTTTTTCAATCTGTTATCGAAATAGGTTTATAAAGTAAATAGTGGCAGAGGTTTTAGTACATAGCAATTACGAAAAAGCTGAAAAACTTCATTGAATTAAACCAAACATTTCTCGGCTTTTGTAGAAGCCCGTCGTAGCTAAGTGAATGACTCGCTGGGCTTCTGTGGAAGCCCGTCGCACGCAAAGGGTTAAGGAGTGCGATTCTGTACTACAAATTACTATTCTATAGTATAAACGATGATTAAACAAGATGATGTTTCTCTCTATTGAATGTTTATTTTTATCGCACGAACAGTTCGCCTACAGTCCCATTCGAACGTTTACGTGTTGGAAGATTTCTGATAATGGGGGGGGGGGGGTTCGGCTAGCCTAGGCCCTGGCCGGCTTAGCAAAGTTTTAGCTAAGCACTGGCGGATCCAGGGGGCACATTTATTGAGAGACAAAATAAAAATGTGTAATGTAGAAATGCCATTAAATACATGTTGAGGTGTGTTCCCTCTTTTGTTTTGAAAATGAATTTGAAGTAGGCCTAGGGCTAGGCCCAAGACAGTAAGAAAAGAGTAGGCCTAAGCTAGGTAAGACTTGTCAATTTTTTTTGGGTATGAATGATAACTATGAAATATCCTTAATTTGTGGTTGAATTTTTTTTTTTCGCATAATTTGACATTTGTCAAAAAATGTGAAAAATCTTGGATCTGCCCCTGCTTTATACTTTATAGCCAGGCCCAGCTAACCAATTTTCTTTGTCATGGAATCTGGATGCGAAGATCGCATGTTCACATCACTTATGCAATTACAATTTAATAAAACCTTGTCTTCGGTCACCCAAGCCAAGGGTTCATTACCGTATGGGCACTAGTATTCAACCCGGCAAAATTCAAAGATTTTGACATATTCCCCCAAATATTTAGAAATAGGGAATTTATCTTAATTTCATACCTTTGTTATTTCCAGGATAATCTGTTGTCGGTATTTTCTTTATAAATCTGTCGACTGTAAGCGCAGAGGATCGAATTGTGCGGCGATGGCCTTTTGCACTGAATGGCACTAGTATTCAACCTAGTGAGGATAGATAGCAAATCTCAAAAGGGTTTAGATTGCTGAATTAGATCTAGATCTATGTAAGTCTTTGGCTTTGATTAATTCCCTGTTTGGTCTCATCTCAAATGGTCTAGTCCATAGTCGGATGGGACAAGGGCAGATTGAGTGACAGCTAGGCCTATAGGGCCATCTTTCATCGCTAGGTTGAATACTAGTGCCGACGGATTGAATACTAGTGCCAAAAACCATCGCCGTATAATTCGATCGCCCGCGCACACAGTCGACTGGTTGAAGAAAAAAATAAAGGAAAAAGAATAACCAGCATTTGCTCTTGGAAATAAGATGGGTGTAAAATTAAGGTAAATTCAATATTTCTATATATTTGAGGAAACTGTCCAAACAGGTTGAATACTATATAGTGCCCTTACGGTACATGCTGCCGCGCACAGAAAAATCAAGCCATGTATAAGTCGCGTGTTGTGGACACCAGCAGAAGTGGGATCCTAGCACGTGCGGCCCACTAACGTAAGTTAGAAATCCACTGCCAAACGCGGTTCATGGTGTGACTGTGAGGACTGAGGTTAGTATACTAACCTCGCAATATGTGTGAGTGTCATCAGTTATATTCCCTGTGACACATCTAGATCTAGACTTCTATTCTAAATCAGGAAGATTGTCAACTGTATTAACAACACAACAGTTAGATCCAGTAAGACGAGATCTAACATTTATAGATCTAACAAAAAAGTTACTAACTTTAGATCTAACTTAGATAACTTTTATCTAACTTTAGATCCAATTTAGATCTAGACTAGAGTACTATTTAAGGTTAGGCCTACATGTAGATCTAGCTTAGGCTAGATTCTAGTGTAGATCTGGATCAAGATCTAGGCATTAGCGTACCTAGGGGGGGGGGGGGGGTGTCCCTTAAGAGTCACAACCCATGAAAGGGACGTATCCCTGCCCCCCCCCCCCCCCCCTGATGAGCCGCTCCTTTGTACTTGTAGATTTTTATTTTTTTTTTCCTTGTCAACTTTTTTTCTGGTACGAAATCCTTCATTTTTGGTTAAAGACCCTTTTTTTTCTTTAAAATAAGATTATCTTACAAATATCAGAATGCTACAGACAAAGATATCAATCCAGAAATTTTCAGCTCATTTCATTCTTTGAAATACTGTATATTGTACCGGTATATTGCAGAGATTAAATAGTTTATATATTGTATTTTAATCAGGTACACAATGGATAGTTTTTTTTAGCATTTTTAATGCAATAAATTTTGAATTTTTTGTACAAAAATAATAGCAAAGATTGAATAATGTTAGAAATATTGTAATGGATGAAACTGGATATTAAACCCAGTTTGTAACTTTGTTGATGATAGATTTTTTTTTTAAATCACCATTTCAACTCTTGTTGCAATTAAAATTGCAAACCTTTAGGTCAGACAGGAATCACTTAAGCTTTATATTCAAATATCAAGATATTGATGATAAAAAGTTCATGTCTCAGTGTACCACAAAACCATGAAAAATTCTTCTTGTTGGGTTGGCATTTCTCTCTGTGTGTTTCACGTTACTGCTCCAGTCCACACACAGGTTCTGCCTGCTTGGTGGTATCGGGCATGGCGTACGGCAAACGTCTATTTGTTGCTTTGTTCTGGAGAGTTTTATTTCATCTAAAACTCCCATGTATTGTTGAATGTACTCTTGAAAAAGATATGCAATACCCTGTACCTCTTATTTTGTCAGAAGCAAATTTTCCTAATTTTGACAATGTTTATCCATCCTTTAAAGAGACCATATCACTAGTAATCATGAGTGCTGTGACATTTCCCTTTTCTCTTTTTTTTTCCCTTAAGGAGTCACGACTAAGCTGGTTACCTTTTGTATCTTGGCCCTGACAGGGGCAGCATCCACCAGCGTTTTCCCTGCCATCAACATATATGCAATCACTTATACAGTAGTGCAGGCTGTCTCCAACACAGCAGCTGTGCAAAAGACTACTTCCCCTTAAGCAGTAAGTTACTTATTGATAACTTCAAACATAATTCACCAAAAATTGTCTCCAATAAGTCTCATGTTTTGTTGAATATACTCTATTATACTCTATATACTATTCTGTCAGTAGCAAATTTGTCTAATTTCAACAATGTTTATCCATACTTTAATCCTAAATAGACTGGGCTATTTCGACGCCTAGGAAGACAAGGGGGGGTGGGGCTGATTAAGCCCCCCCCCCCTTATGATCTTGGTTGTCGATCATGCGATCACGACAAAAATTAGCGTGTGTGTTACCCATGGCAAATCTACAAGACTCTAAGGTCAAAATCTGTGAGAAATCTCATTGCTAATCAATTATGCTAATTTATGCATAAAATCAAATGTTTGCTATAATTTACTAAATAATGCCTCTAAAATAATAATTTTGAGTGAGCCCCCCCCCCCCTCGTCTTGTTAGGGTTAAAGGAGACCATATCACTAGTAATCATGAATGCTGTGACATTTTCCTTTTTTTCTGGAGGAGTCGCGACTAAGCTGGTTACCTTTTGTATCTTGGCCCTGACAGGGGCAGCATCCACTGGCGTTTTTCCTGCCATCAACACAATCACTGCTACATTCATTTTTGGACTGAGAATATGGCAAATTTCTACCGCCTTCGTCAGCTTGACAGGGTCAGAGAGGTATGTTCTTAAGGTTTTTCTGTTTTAAGATTCAAAACAAGTTGTAACAATTTAAAAAAGAGTATGTTCAGAATCCAATAAATTGACAACCAAAGTGTCTGTATGAATGAAAATTATTTTCCAAAGAATTCTGGAAGAAATTTCAAATTTCTGAGAGATGAACAAAATAAGCACTGTATTCCAGCCAGATGTCATGTATTCTAGCAATATTAATTCACTGTCCCATGGCAATTTACAGTTTGATAGTGTTTCAGCTTAGATTTATAAAGTTAAGTTGATGGAGCTTGTCCTAGATCTAAATCTAAATGATATTGATCTTGGTACAGCCTTTCTTAAGAAATCAATGGTCACTCTAACTACAGTGTACTTTAATTTTTCTTCAAACTGGAAGTTGAGGAATTTGACAGTTACATGTATATATTTATCATGAGATGTCATTATTATTAATTGACATGATACTGGGCAAGATTAGCTACACTGACAATTGCTAAATCGTCTTTCATATTTGATTTTTTTTTCTCTCGTGTAATTATTGCTTGTAAAGGCGGAAATGAGGCCAGAGAGGGGACTCACAGATCACAAGAATCCATTTGAATTGTATGACGATCGTGATTTCAAGATTCGATACAGATTTACAAAACACACAGCACTCTACCTCATCAACATGCTTGAAGGAGATCTCAGTAGGAACACAGATCGGAATAATCCACTACCTGTTGTGGTACAAGTCATGACTGCTCTGCGTTTTTATGCCGTAGGTTAGTATATAAGTTAGCATGTTATCACGTCTTTTTCCTAATTTTAAACAGAATCTTCCTCCTTAATCTATTTTACTTATTTGCTCAGATGTATGATATGGTAAACATTACTTCTACATTAAAGATTACGTGCAAGGCTCTTATGACAAGTGTTATTCCATACCAGTCATTTCATAATGAAGTTTTGATACAATTCTGTTGCGTGCCCTCGCAAATCATAATATTTATGGTTATTTTCATAAGTGGGCTAGACACAAAATAGCTTTTGCCTTGTTCTCTTTGATTCGAATCAACTTTTTGTTTTGCTTGACTGCCCTTTAACATAATACAGGCCAAACATTCCAATATTTTTGATGAATAAAAAAATACGTCTTCATTTGAAACAGTGTATTGAACATTTTCAGCCTTTTCTGATTTACATACAAGAATTAAACAAATAAACATGCTATATTTTAAAAAATGACTCTTCGATTTCTACTATTCCATGTTTAATTGAAGGTTCATTCCAAATTATGCATGGTGATGAGGCATCAATATCTCAGCCATCTGTGAGCCGAGTCATCAAGAAGGTTTCAGAAGCTATTGCAAGAAGGAAACGGGAATTCATGAGATTTCCAACGAGAGACGAACTTGAAACAACGCAGCAGCAATTCTATGAGTACTGCGGCTTTCCCGGGGTCATCGGTGCTATAGATGGGACCCATGTCTACATCAGGAGTCCTGGTGGGGAACAAGCCCTGTTTTTCCTTAACAGGAAAAACAGGTATTCAGTTAATGTACAGGTTAGAATGATTGTATTTTTAACAGTTATCTCAAATTGTTTCTCAAAAAGCCATGTTTTTTAGTCTTTGGATGGATTGATATGCTTATTTATTTCATTTTGGAAATGGGAAATTCTTCAACATAAGTAGTATTCATTTTGGAAACATACTATATTCATTATTGTTAGATTGCAGAGGACTTGCAATTTGATTTTTGTTACCCCCCCCCCCCACCCTTGACACCTTTCTCGAAAAATCTCTAACACTAAAAGATTGCACAACTTTTAATACCAAATTTTCTAGGGTACGCAATTCCAAAGTTATGTACATGTGACCTGTTGTAAGTTCACGACTGACCATGAATTTGCTCGAACACAAAATTTTTGTACACATCCAATGCAAATTCTGTATGTAGCCAAACTTTGTAAGTTCCTAAAAACAATTAAATTCATGTTATTTATGACTGAATAGTATCACCAACGATTTCCATCGAAAAAATACTGAAAAAGCAAACTAAAAAAAAAAATAAAAATACATATAGATCTTTAAAAAATAAATACATAAGGAAAAGTTTTTGATATCTTTTTTTTATTTTTTATTTTTATTTTTTATTTTCTATTACAAGCGCCATTTTACTGATGGCAATGGTGTTGTCAACATTGAAATCTTAACCAAGGTTAATTTTTTGAAAATGTCATTGGGTCAATTCACCCAAAGGGCTAAATTATACTGTCTCCAAATTTGCTCATATTCAGTTTATAGGGTAATTGATTTTCTGACAAAATGGGCGTGACCTCCCATTTTTCTAATGGCCCTTGCACGGTAACTGGCAGTCTGAATTTCATGCAAGTGGTATCATTTGAAAGGGAATAAGATGAACTATCTAAATGACACATTATTTTTTTACATAGGTGCTAGTTTGAATACATTGACCTTTAAGCCCAGAGATCCGGGGGGGGGGGCTAACTATTGTTCATTCTTGACCATTCTATTTTGAACATTTTATTTCTCTTCGAATCATGAATAGGTTGTCTGTGATCATGCTGGGAAAATGACAAGTATCGTGGCAAGGTGGCCAGGCAGCACTCACGATTCAAGGATTTTCTCTGAGAGTTCGCTGAAACAACAGCTGGAGGCAAGGGCAGAAGGTACTGGGTGGCTACTTGGAGATAGTGGGTAAGGATATTTTTTATGTGATTATATACATTTTATAAAGGCGTCAACATTGAAATCTTAATAGAGGTTAAGTTTTTGAAATCTCATCATAACTTAAGAAGTATGTGGACCTAGATCATGAAACTTAGAAATGAGGGTAACCAAGTATCACTTATCAACTTGCATGAGTTTCAGGTCACATTGTGAAGGTCAAAGTTAATTGGCTGAAAATGCTATTTATATTAAAAAAAGGGAAATAAATTTAGAATCTAATATATTTTTTTTGGTTCTTGGAATATCTCATGTATTTTTTTTAGATGTTTAGTATTTTTCATAAATGTAATGTCTAATAAAAATTTGTTGAAATATAACTGTTTTTCTTCATTTTTCAGGTACCCCTGCCTCCCGTTCCTGATGACCCCCATCCTACATCCTCATCCAGGGCCACAGATGCGCTACAATAATGCCCATAAAAGAAGACGGTGCGTTATTGAGCGCACCTTTGGCCGTTGGAAGAGGAGGTTCCCTTGCCTAAATGATCTGCGCGTGAAGGTGGACACTACCTTTACTATTATAGTGGCATGCTCGGTTCTTTGGAATATCTCTCTCACTCATGGAGAGCAAGATATTCAAGAACTTGAGCCAATTGATGATGCAATGCCACCTGACCACCTTCCTCCTGGCCTCCGTGATGCTGTCGCTGGTAGGCTCAGGAGAGAACAGATTATTGAGGACCATTTTACCCACCCTTAGAATCTCCAGAGTAGCCACTCGGTACCATCTGCTCAGGCAACAGTTGTTCTTTCAGTTACTCCAGTGAAATTCCAAGAATTATGATGCTGTCAAGGTACTTGTTATATTTCCAGCTAGCAGGGTTTCACGCAGCTACATTTTATTATGTAATAGGTCTTCATAAATGAAAGTGGTTGCAGTTAACACTGATTTTACGAGAAAGTCTGCACACCAAACTTAATTGTCACTATAACATTGTGGATCTAGGTCTGGTACAGTTACATAAACTAAAGTTTGTGACATCCTGAATCTAAGCTGAAAAATGTAAATCACACTCAAGATCAGCAACTCAGATAAGCACATGTGGGACAGTATTTATTATTGTTTTGAAAAATGCCCAACAATTGACCTGAATCCCGTGCTCGTTTTGCTAATTTCTTTGTAATTTCACAATTTCTTCCAGAATCCTTTGGCACATATTTTTATGCCCCCGCAGGCGAAGTCCGCAGGGAGCATTAAGCGTTGCCTCTATCCGTCCGTCCGACCCCTCACTTGGTTTTTGCGCAATAACTTGAAAAATATTTCATAGATTTTTAGAATTGTGGGTGTGCAGGTAGATGACACCAAAATACAGGCAAAGTTCGAATTTGAAGTCTGCAGGTCAAAGCTTATTAAATGAGCGAGTTGGTTTCACCATGATAACTTAAGAAATATTCAACAGATTTTTTATAAATTGTGGAGTGTAGGTAGACGACACCAAAATGCAGGCTAAGTTTGATTGCGGAGTCCGCAGGTCAAAGGTCATAGCTCATATATACAAGTTGGTTTTTGCGTAGTAAACTAGCGTTAAGTGGGGGCATCTGTGTCCTTTGGACACCTCAAATTTTTAGTTTATTCATACCAGCAGACACCATGGTGTACATTTTATTTGATTCTGTAAAAAGTCATTTTGAGGTCGTTCCCACAGCTGGAATTTATCTTTAAATCTTATTTTGTTTTATCTCAATCTGTAAATATCAAATCTTTTACCCGATATTATTTCATAATCTATAATCAACCAAGCAGGTAATAGTTCAGTGGAATATGATCTTTATCTAGTTTTTCCTTTTGTCAGCTGCATCATGGTCATGATGAGCAAATATCCAGTAATCATACTCAAATTTACATGGAATGTGATAAGATAGTAGCTGCATGAAACCCTGCTCACGAACAGCTTATACACTAATTGGCATTTATTGTTTCCCACCATTCACTCCTGATGTAAACATATCTCATATGTACACCAAGCACACCTGGTTAGCCGTAGCATTCATAGAATTGTTGGTTTTTTTAGTCTTCTTTCAATGTTGTGAACTCTTGAATGTAACTTTCCTTTTTGCTTTAGTTTCAAAACCATCTTGAATGACTCGAGCAAACGGTGACCGGTAATTTTGCCTTGTCACCATTGCATACAATGGCCTTTTTCTATACTCCACGAGGCCTTTGACTAGTTTACGACAAGTAGTGGATCAATCTATTGTGTGTTTCTCCTGATTTCTTCAAGCATGTTGATGAAGTGTATTCCATAACATATGATAATTGCTCAAATTGAATTTTTTTCCAGAATAAAATATGCAAAAGATGTATTGTTTTCATCTTTTAAACTTTTTTACTATAAAAGAGATTTCTGGTCAAATTATTGAATTCAGCAGATTTATTTGTAGTCACCAATATATGAAATTTAAAGAATGGAAACGTAGCTTGCATAACTATGTGAACAAATTTGTTTATTTTGTCATATAGAATATAAATTTCATTCCTTCAATCTGATATATACATATATTTCATTCTTCCAATACGGTATATACAAATTCTATACAAATATAGATGAATATAGATTATTTCTGCTCATACTCTCGTCTTCAAATTGCAAAGAGTAACTATGTGAACAAAAAGTGTATATCATATTCCATTCCTCCGATGTGCAAATTAAATGCACAAACATTTATCATTTGAAAAATGTAGATTATTTGTACTCATATTATAAACTTTTGAGTTCAATTGGAATGAGTAATTATGAACAAAGTAGTGTATTTTATTGTTGTATATAATATACTATATTTCATTCTTCCAATGTGGAATATACAAATTCACTACAAATATTTATCATTCAATAAATATATATTATTTCTGCTCATACCCGATGTGATATATACAAATTTGATACACAAACAATTATCATTGAGAAATACAGATTATTCCTTCTCATATGATAAACTCTAGAGTTCAAATTGCAATGAGTAACTATGTATTTTATTGTTGTATAGAATATATTATATTTCATTCTTCCAATGCGGTATATACAAATTCACTACAAATATTTATCATTCAATAAATATATATTATTTCTGCTCATACCCGATGTGATATATACAAATTTGATACACAAACAATTACCATTGAGAAATACAGATTATTCCTACGCATATAATAAACTCTAGAGTTCAAATTGGAATGAGTAAACTATGTATTTTATTGTATAGAATATATTATATTTCATTCTTCCAATGCGGTATATACAAATTCAATACAAATATTTATCATTCAATAAATATATATTATTCCTGCTCATACTTTTGTGTTCAAATTGCAAAGAATAACCATGTGAACAAAAAAAGTGTATATCATATTCCATTTCCTCAATGTGATATATACAAATTCAATACACAACCATCATTTGAGAATTATAGATTATTCCTACGCATATGATAAACTCTAGAGTTCAAATTGCAATGAGTAAACTATGTATTTTATTGTATAGAATATATTATATTTCATTCTTCCGATGTGGTATATACAAATTCAATACACAAACATTTGTCAATTGATAAATATAGATAAATGCTGCTCATACAATGTACTCTATTGAAATTGCAAAAAGTAGATAAGAACAACTATCATGTCCCGGTTGCATTGCAATAGTGTATCATGAGAAGAGACCAGAGGCTCTCTGGAATCAGACACTTCCTCTACTCAATTCATTGTAGATGAGAAGGAAAAAAATAATTATACTCTAGTTAACTTCAATCAAAGGATTTTTTTTACAAAGATTCAATGAACAGTAGTAGTAGTAGACAAGTAGATAAGCTAAGAATGTTATGGTATGCATAGTTAAATACACATTTATATTATTCCAAATTATTAATTTGTAATATATTGAATAGATAGTTTAAGGATCTGAATTCAAATTAGCATTGACCTTGTTAAGTGATCTACGAGCTTCCTCTTCCTTGTATTGTGCAGTTTGTATTTCTAGCTGAAGGATTTCAACTCTTAATTCATGCTCACGTTTGAGCCATGCATGCTCTTCTCTTGCCAATTCAATCATTACTTCTTGTGCTGGACTGATACTTTTTTTATTTGTGTTTGGTTCCAGCTGTTCTAGATAATGCAAGCTTCTCTTGGCAGATGGTCTGGTTCCTGTATTCCTATAATTTAATTAGAATAAAAACATTTAATGTGTTTTTCCTACAAGGTTTTGGGCTTTCAAGTTCTCATCCTAATATATCCTGGACTATTTAAATAATATGTAACCCAATATCTCTGTCTTTTGTGCTATGGAGCATGCATTTCAATCACAACCCAATTTTACAAAATTAGTTTCCCCATACTATTTCATTGTTGAATAAGGAAGATGCTTGCTTTTGAAGTACATTGGTGCATTGTTCATTTTCAAGTTACAGTCATATTTCATTTTATAAAGTATTTAATTATTTGTTTATTATATATATTTCATATTGTTTATTGTATTCATGTGTAATGCATTGTACGGTATCACAATTTTTCTTAGAACTGGGCTAATGATGAATTTCTTTATGTGTTTATAAATGTACATGTATTTTCCACTATCTAAATTGTCACATGAATTTTGTCATATATTTGCAAGAAGGCAAATTCACATGAAAAAATTTTCAAAATCAATTCATTTATATGATGGACTTTAAAGTATTTGAATAAAATTACAATACCTTGAGGGGTTTGTTGGTTGCAGAGTAGATCCAGGTCCAGTAGGCTTGGTAATTTTTCTTGGAAGAATAGGTGGAATTGAAGTCCCCCTATTTGAATTAAGAGTGCAATATAAGTTGTTTAAAGAGTGAATAGGGTGAATTCAAGAATAGAATTCCTGCAATTTATTTTTATTTGGATGTAGATGAATTCAAGATGAATTAAAATAACATTAAATTATGCTTTTATGCATGTTAACATATTGTGGTCTACAACCATGGAACTGTTGACTGGTAACTACCATGGTAAACCTACAGCCAATCAAATTAAGGAATTCCAAGATACTATTGTTTGATGATTTTATTTACATACCAACTACTGTTTGAATTCTGGTCTGTAAATGTTGAATTCATATTAAAATTTCAGAATATTACAAGCTTTGTAGCAATTGGTTTTTTTTTTATAAATGTGACCTGAGTTTCATTCAACATTAAATTAAAATGTTTGTCATACTCTGGTAAACTATTGTTTGATCAACTTGGATTGGTTATGAAGATTGTGAGAGGATGTAATTTCATTTATTAACTATCCTTTATTCATATTTGCTTCAGGTAGTTAGCAGATGAAGAAGATGACAGTTGGTGAATGGTGTATGAGTCAGGCTTAGGAATCTCCATCCCTCCCCATTTACTTTGTTATGCTCAGTTATTGAAATAACCTGAAGTGATTAATTTAATTATTTTCAATTAACATTTTAATTTTAACTTGAGTTTATCTGATTGTTTGATTTTTCTGCTTTCAGACAAAGGTTAGATTTTCCTTTAATTGCCATCACAGCTCACTTAATATAATTAATAAAATATATGAAACAATGAATTTGAAATGAATAAATACCTTGTTCCAGAGGTTGACGGTGTTAAGTCAGTTAGGGAAGATGGGACATTCTGTTGCTGGTTGCTGAGTAAGGAATAGTAATGTATGGCTGATAGTTATAAATTAATCATTTATTATCCTGTTATTTCTACATGCATTTATATATCTTTACGGAAAGAAGACAAATTAATACATTCATCATATCAATTTTCATACATATGTGTTCCAAAGTGTTGAAACTGATTCACATACCCCCCCCCCCACACCATCAAGATAGAAAGAAAGAATGAGTAAATAAAATATTGAAATAAAATGAACAAATTTTAAGTAAGTGATATAAAAAGTTAATTTTCATCTCCACTTATTGAATATATTTAATAGATCAATGAATAGGAATCCTTAATCCTTTAGATAAATACCTTGTTCCAGAAGTTGATGGTTGATGGTTGACGGTTAAGTCTTGGGAAGCCAAATTCGTAGATTGGACGGTCTGTTGGTGGTAGCTGAGTAAGGAATAGTAACGTATGGTTGATGGTTAGAAATAGAGCATTTATTAACATGTTATTCCTACATGCATTCCTATATTATTATCGAAAGAAAAAAAAAAGATTCATCTGATTAATTCTAATGTTTTCATGCATAAAAATTGTTCCATAGTGTTGACATTGGTTCACATACCCACCCCCCCCCCCCCCCACACCATCAAGATAGAAAGAAAGAATGATTAAATCAAATATTGAAATAAAATGAACAAATTGTAAGTAAGTGATATAAAAAGTTAATTTTCATCTCTCAGTTAATTGAATATATTTAATGAATAGGAGTTATTATTCCTTTTAAAAATACCTTGCTCCAGAGGTTGATGGTTGATGGTTGACGGTTAAGTCCAGGGATGCAAAATTTGCAGATTGGACATTCTTTTGCTGGTAGCTGAGTAGAGTAAATAATAATAATGTATGGGCTGGTAATTAGAAAAACAACATGCATATTTCAGAATGGAAAAATGTAATTAATTGAAACCCTAAGAAACCCTAACAAATATTTCCTCATAAATTTTTATGTTTATTAATGCCAGTCAATTTTTAATACTAAATTAGTACCAAGGACTCTCTTTTGGAAACATTCTAACAAGTTCCATGGACAAGTACTTTCATGACGAGCTGCTCTGCGGGCCGACCACCTATTTTTGAATACCTACCACATACCTTTCTGGTCAATTTTGGGTCCACTATATGTTCCGACTAAATCATGCTTAAGCCCATGATTATATGTACATATTCTGTATCCAATCCAACAGTTATTCCAATCGCATAAATTTCAGGATGGTATTGGAATAGCAAAATACTTTTAATTCTGAATACCAGTAGAGCATTCGAAACATTCAGTTTTCATGTTTTCCATGAAAAGAGGATAGACATAGTTATCAAGAAATTCACGGAGATTGTTGATAATACATTTTTAAGTTACCTCAATTCACCATCCTCTAGATCTGTGGAGCAATCGACTTCCAGGGGCATGAGGGGAGTACATGATCGTTGTGGGGGTGTGCAGGACCTTGGTTTGAAAGGAAAAATAATTCAAAATTGTTAAATTTTTAAATGCAATGATGAATTTTAATTAGCAAATGAAATGAAATTGAAAGCGCTGCCGTACAGATGCGACCGTGGACCAACCCAAAATTTTCAAGACCATGAAAAAAAATAAAAAGACTAAAAATATGATATGACTATCAAAAAATTTGTTTTTTTAATGTAAAATAAGGGACAGCATTTTTACTTGTTCGCCTTACTCGTTTGCAACTTTTTAGATTTTTAAAAAACCAATCCCTTCAAAATTTTGAATTTTGAAACAACGCTTCTGATGAAAAGCCCATGTTCTGTCATGAATCTGGGAGTGGAGGCTTTCAACCATTATTTTTACTTTTTGCCCGTTTCGACGAATGAGCCCCCTTTTCAACAGATGATCCTCTAATTTCTGACAGAGCTTATAAGGAAATCCAACAGGGAAATGCAGAGAAGCATGTGGTTTGTATGTTTTCTTCATAACTTTTTTTTAATTGTTATTTTTTAATGTTATTTTATTTAGTTATTTATTTTTTATGGGGGGGGGGGGGTTCAGATCAAAGAAGCAAAAATTCTCCCCATATGTACGAAACTGTCCATGTAGGCCTACCTGAGGGGATAATTGTGCTATATTTTACAGGCATATAGATTGCGGGGGGGGGGGCAAAAAAG